>NC_050578.1:248983508-249283508 GCF_011100635.1 Trichosurus vulpecula
TTTTTACTGAGATTTTACTTTCACAAATTCCTACCAAGGAGTAAGTAAGGCACTTGTTAATGTTGGAAACTCACTGCTTGGGCAAGGAGGCAGATGGCATTTGGCACAGTGCAAAGAGCAGATTTGCAGAAAAGAAAGAACACAACAGAGACTAGAATGGGAATTTTTTTTCACCTCACACTTCCTTCAGGAGCAGCTGTTATAGCTTTCAGTCCACTTGGCCTGGATAGGCCTGGTTGATATGTGGAAGACAGAGAATTATTCAATACAGGGAGAAACACCACTTTCCTAGGCCTAGGGACCATCTGGATTAGGTACAGTTGCAGATATCTGTTGACTGTGTTACTTTGGTTTCCACAGACACATGCTTTCTTGCCTCCAAACACTCTCCTCACCAACATAGATCACAGTCTTCAAACCCTCAAGAGATGGACTTCAAGAACTCTGAGGCTGTACTCATGCTCAAACCATATGTACCCCTCTCCTGCTTCACAAAGCTCCTGGTAGCCTACTTTCTGTCAATAAGGTGATGATATAAAGAAGTGTATTAACAATCCTAGGCGAGTTCTCTAAGAGATAAAGGTTATAAGGCATTTCCAACATCAAATTGGGCCTACTTTAGTAATCTTCATTAATCATAGTATAGAACACAAGACAATCACTTTGGAGAAAGAGATCATCATCATCATCATCATCATCATCATCCCTATCAGTAATAATAACTAACATTTTCATCATGCTTTAAAGTTTACAAAGCATTTTACAAATGTTATCTCATTTGCCCCTTACAATAACCCTACTAATTTGGTGCCTTACTAGCCCCATTTTAGAATTGAAGATATTAGGAGAGATAGAGGTTAAGCGATTTGCCTAGGATCATATAGGTAGTAAGTGTCTAAGGTTGCATTTGAAATCAGGTCTTCTTGAATCCACCTATAGTACTCAGTCTATTGCACCATGTGGCTACCTTCTATGGTGCTAATCCTGATTAAGGATCTTCCCTGCCCATTTAATAGGCCTCAGGTGGAGCTAGTGAAGGGAAGTTTGATTAGGGGAGGCTTGTTTGTAGGCATAGCCACACCCTTTTGCTATTAGATGCTAAGCTCCAGGCCCACATCTTTTTGTTAAGTAGGTGCTAGGCCCCAAGCCCACACCCTTTTGCTAAGTAGGTATGAAGCCCTCAGACCCTAAACAGGGTATATATATCCTGAGCAAAGCCATTAGGCTCAGAGTAGAGAGAGCTGCAAAGAAGACAGGACCTCTAGAGAAGAGATCTGTGATGCAGAGACACAGAGATGGAGAAAGACAGAGAGAGAAAGAGAAAGAGAGAGAGAGAGAGAGAGAGAGAGAGAGAGAGAGAGAGAGAGAGAGAGAGAGAGAGAGAGAGAGAACTGGAAGGGCTGACAGAGAGGACTGAAGAGATGGAGAGACAGAGAGCCAGAGAAATGAAGAGAGAGAGTGAGAAGTGCAAGGAAAGAGAGAGCGGTGAGGTCCCAAAGAACTGTAAGCTCTGAGAACTGCAGCAGTAAATGATGCAGGCAAGCAGACAACTAGGATTCATGACTGAGTGTTTATAGGAAGACCCTAGAAGATGAGAAGGTTACAGAATGGCTTGGCTTCTTACAATATTGTGTTTTAATTTCCTTGCTTTTATAGTGAAGTAGGCTTACTGGTTTGGGGATATAATTACTGCTATGTTGAATTGGAATTATTGGTTTTGCTATTTGATCTTTAGGTATCTAAACAAATGTTTTACTTTTTCTGCCTTCTACTATACAGGCATATTCATGGTCACCATCAATATCATGAATTTTTCCTTACTGTTACACCTTCACATGCCCCTAAAATTTGTAGATGGCTTAAAGGTAGGAGGGAAGAGGGTTAGATAACATGTTGGATGCTATGACATGGACTTAAACAAAAGCATTTCAGCAGACTGAAACATTTGGCTGAAATAAAAATGGTGACATTTAATAAAGATAACTATGAAGAAAAAAGTGCTATGCACCTGAATTTTACCACAGTCAGATTGCAAATGGACTAGTATGGTAACTTGTGGGGAAGCACACCATATTTTTGAATGGACATAATAAGATGAAAGTATTTAGAGGAGTGCAAGTAAGATGGTAAAAGCCATGGTATTTAAGTAACATTAAGATGAGGAATTTTTAACCTATAGGTGGCAAATTACAAGTGTCTTTAAGTACTTAAATTTAACAGGATTGGACTTGCTCTGCTTGATTCCAGAGGTCAGAACTAAGATTTGTGGGTAAAGGGAACAATGGAATGCCACATTGAATGGATTTCCTGAGATTAACTTGTAAGAGGACATGGAAAAAAGTAGAGTAGGATAAAGTGGCATAGATAACTTTTAAACTGCTATTTTGAGGGAAATACCCATGTCAATGAATTTACTAATCCAACTGAGTAATGAAAAACATCCTAATTATTGGACTTATAGCTAAGTGACCAGCCTTCTGATGGTGAGATAATAACCATCAGGGACTATAAAAAAAGGCAACAGACAATCTCAGTCCATATCATTCAATGATAGTGAGAAATTCATGGATAGTGTTTATGAATGTCAATTTCTTGTGTAGAGCAGAATGAATTTTGAGACCCTAGATAACATGGCTATAAAATTTTAGAAGTCATAGAAAGTTAAGCAAGATTTTGAGTCTATATTGAGATCAAATTGACCAAAATTCTCTTCTTCAAAAACTCTTTAGTTTTCAGCTGATAGTACTTTTTTTGTCTTGGCCTTTCAATCAAGAAAACAGTACAGTTTGACATCCTATCTTCACTCCAATCATTAAACAAATCCTGACTCCATTTCCATTTTTCTTCACAGCTATGATCAGTTAATTTCTTTTCCCCAATAATGTTTGCACATTTATGCCTAAAGTGGAAGACTTCATGAATTTGGAGATTCATGACCTGGACAACAGTAAAATGCAGTGGAAGAGGAAATTAAGAGTCAGGAGAACTATAGAAGAAGCTGGACTCTGCCACTAACTAGCCAGGAGAACTTTAGGCAAGTCACTTAGCCCTAACTAGGGAGGTACAAGGTCTACAAGAGGGAATTGTAGTGTAGTAGAAGTAGCACGAACGTTGGAGTTCCTGATCCTGGGTTTGAGTCTGAACTCTGCCACTTGCTACCTACTTGATCTGAGGCAAGTCACAATCTCTCTCAACCCTCAATTTTTTTTCCCTGTGAAATGAAAAATGATAATTATTATCAATGTCTTTTATACCTTATGTAACCAGGATGGACTTTGTTTTCTTTGAATGACTCAGCTTACTTCATTGAGCTTCCCTGGACACTGGGGCTTGCTCTTCTGGGGCAGGAAGCCCAGCGACCATGCCAGGAATCAGAGAACTTCCTGTGTGATGAGTCATGGGGCTGGCTGAGGGGAGGTGTGTTAACCTGGTCTACGCTAGGGGGAGGGGCCAAGTCAAGAACCAATCGGCCCTGGTTGTTCAGGTGGTGCTTGGTGATGTCAAAAACTCTATAAGAGGGGAGAGGACAGCTTGAAAATCCTCTCTTCCTTTTCCGGTTGGAGCCAGAGATGCCTACAGCTGAAGCTGAGCTTCTGGTAGCAGAGCTGACTGGAGGCTAGTGGGTAATCTTCTTACCGTAGAGGGGAAGCATGTATACGATTTTGCCTTATACCATCTCGCTTCTCTGTGACCTCCTGGTTACCCTTGTGAGGTGGACTTATTGGGCCTGGAAGCTTTTGATGAAAATATCAAAATGGGGATGCTGGTTTGTGGGCTTGTTACTGTGGAGTGTAAATACATGCTTTAGTTCTCCTGCCTTCTGCCTAGAGAATTCCTTATATCCTGCGGTTCCGGACCTTTTAGGCACATATGAGATTCTCTTTGAAATCATAAATTCTGCCTTCCTAATATACTTTAACATTTTCTTCATGACTTTGGGCCAGTTATTTGATTACTTTGTGTCTCATCTATGAAATAAGGAGGCTGGGCTAAATAATTTCTCTAAGAGCAATTTGGAAATATACCCAAAGGGCTACAAAAAATGTGCATACCCTTTGACCCAGCAATACCCATTCTAGGGCTGTATCCCAGAGAGATCATAAAAATGGGAAAAGGACCCACATGTACAAAAATATTTACAGCTGCTCTTTTTGTGGTGGCCAAGAACTGGAATTTGAGGGGTGCCCATCAATTGGGGAATGGCTGAACAAGTTGTGGTATATGAATATAATGGAATGCTATTGTGCTATAAGAAATGATGAGCAGGTGGACTTCAGGAAAACCTGAAAAGACTTATATGAATTGATGCTGAGTGAAGTGAGCAGAACCAGGAGAACATTGTACACAGTAACAGCCACAGTGTTCGAGGACTGATTTTGATAGACTTAGCCCTTCTCAGCAATGCAAGAACCTAAAACTTTTCCAAAGGACACATGATGGAAAATGTCACCTACATCCAGAGAAAGAACTGTAGAGTCAGAATGCAGAATGAAGTGGACTCTTTTCATCTTTTGTTTTGTTTTGTTTCTCATTGTTTCTCTCATTCATCATAATTCTTCTATGTAACATGACTAATGTGAAAATTTATTTAATAGGAATGTTTGTATAAAGCCTATATCAGAATGCATGCCTTCTTGGAGAGGAAGGGGAGGGAGGGAGAGAAAATTTAATACTTATGGAAATAAATGTTGAAAACTGAAAATAAATAAATTAAATATTAGACAAACAAACAAACGAATGAATGAATGAATGATCTAAGGTCCCTTCTTGTTTTAACAATTTTTATGGAGTGATAGAGAGGAGAGGTAGCATGGTATCTCACCAGTAGCATCACAAAGACAACTCTCTAATTCTCTCAGTGGTTTAATAGCACTTGACTTAACTGGTGATTTCATTTGTACAAATCCCCATGAGGAAACTCCCTACCACTGTAGATCAGCATCCACTCTTCCATTTTAAATCTTAAACATTGCCTAATGGCAATAAACCTGAAAGGTACTTTCCCAAATCACATGGCCAGTGTGGATCAGTGGCTCAGTCTGAACCTAAGTCTTTCTGATTCTATGTAGCCTTCTAGTCACTATACTACATTGCCTATCACAGTAAAGGTCAAAGAAGTAACAGTACTGATGATAGATAACATTTGCATGGTGTGTTAAGGTTTAATAAACGGTTTCTATTTTACTTTATTTGGTCTTCACAATAATTTTGTTGGGGGGCTGTTTGTCACATTTTACAGATAAGGAAACTGAATCAGACATCAGTTAGGTGACTTGTTCAGGGTTTCCACAGCTAGTAAGTACCTGAAGGAGGATTTGAACTCAGGTTTTCTTGATTGCAGGTGTAGCACTTTATCCACTTTACCACTTGGCATCTTGTATAATTAAATTCTTTGTAACATATGTCCTGCCTGAATCCTGTTCAGAGGAGTTCCCAAGCATTAATTTTAAAAGTTTGTTCAGACATTTCCAGCACTTTGTAACTTCATTTGGGATTTTCTTGGCAATAGTACTTGAGTGGTTTGCCATTTTCTTCTCCAGCTCATTTTACAGATGAGGAAACTAAGGCAAATAGGGTTAAGTGACTTGCCCAGGGTCACACAGCTAGTATGTTTCTGAGGCTATATTTGAACTCAGAAAGATGAGCCTTTTTGACTTCGGGCCCAATACTGTATCCACTGTGCCACTTACCTGACCCAAAGAAGTATACAACCAAGTGTATATTTAGACACTGGTTCTCAAATACTTCATGAGTTAAGGAGGACTGGTTGGGGACATACAAGTAACAGGACAAAGAAAATTATATTAGGAAATAGTTCTGCACCTAGATCAAATAAAAAAATGTGAGAGGGGTCTTGTAAAGGTTTTGTGATTTATTCTATCCCCATCTTGTGCGGCTGTTATACTGCACTGCAGAAACTCTAAAGTCAGGTCTGCTAAATAGATACATTTCTTGCAGGGTAAATTCAGACAAAATAAAAACAGTCCACCAGGGATCCATCCTCCATTGGCAGGGCTTTGTGGCTCAAAAATAATACCTACCACAGCAGAGCATGGCTGACCACTTATCTTCATGCAGAGAAGGAAAAGGTCTTGTCCAAATAGAAGGAGGAAGAATAAAGCTTCCCAGACCTATTTCTAAGATCTTTGTAGTCTGCAAAGTTTCTCAGAGCTGGACTCCCAGATTTCCCTTTGTTTGCTGTTTTCTCTAGGGAACCTAGAGAGTTCTAAAATGAAACCTTAGTTGACCTGTTCTTGGTTAACAGGGCCATCTGCTATGGCCTACTTAACTTACCTCATGGGTCTCTGATACATTTGCTTGACCCAGGAGGGAATCCTCATTCATTCTGGTATTTAGTTGCTGTTTTTTTTTAAATAGGCATACCACTGTAATCACACTTATTTCCAACTGAAATGTTTTCAAAGTTACTACAACTTGTCAAAGTATGTATGTTTCGCTATCATGGACACAGTGTCAGGGCAAAACCACTAAAAGCCAGCAAGACAAAGAACTTATAAAACAAAAAGGAAATGAAATAAATGGATGATATTTTTGATTTATGAACAAAGCTTTATACACAAAAGAAACAACACAGCATCTGAAAATGTACTTTTTAATGTAGTCGGATATTTGGGAGAAGTTTGGATGAGTTCACCATTGCAAATAGTAGTTGGATGGGTAAATAATAGAGCATTTATTAAGTGCCTAGAGGCATGGATTGGAAATGGCCAGGAAGTCACCTAGAGGACTTCTCAACAATAAAATCTTAGGGACTCTGCAGCAAAGAGCAGGTGAATCCTTATCACAGAGTTTAGGAGATGGCTGGAGTGGAGACAATTCAGTTTGTAAACATCCAAGAAATTTGCCCAAATGAATGTTTTTGTTTACTTCAGTATCTTTCTCTAAGAAAATGGCTCATAAGTTTATTTTACATAGTAGATTAACTATAATATTAGTTTAACTTCTCTGTATTCTTTTAAAAAATGATTTTTTCAATCAACATAACTGACCTCACTCCCCTATCCCCCCAACCAATTTGAGAAAGAAAAATACCAATACCATTGTTAAATTTTAAAATTAAGGTAAACTGAGAGACAATGGGTCTGAGCATGATCAATTTATTATATGGCTAGTAGTAATCAATTAATTGGGTCAATGGACTTTCTCAATGACCAAAGACCCGAAGGCAGGGCTTCCTAGCCTTAGTATAATTTTGAGGAGTACAGAACTAGGTAGGAGGAGAAGATAACTTGATTGATTACAGGGTAGATATCATCATGGGGATAAGGACAACATGATTGGTTAATTCAGTAAGAGTCAGCCAGCATTCACATGAGGGATAACAATGGCCCCTCTCTGTCTTAGAGGAACGCTTGATTGATTTGTGGGACCTCTTTTCACCCTGAGGCTACTGACAACGGACCAGGGTTAGCAAACTCCCTGGATTATGGGAGGGAGATAAAACCCTCCTTAATGGCACAAGACAGGCAAGCATGGATAGTATATCCTGTGGAAATGCACCAGGTCAGATTGATGACCTTCAAAACTAGCAAATGGAAGCTATAGAATTTTCTGGAAGCTGGAGGACCGAGGTATAACAAGTTTTCTTTTATATAACTTAGAAGGGAAACAATTGATGTGATTAAGAACTGTTCCTTGCTTGAGTCTGTCTACAAGGTTAAAGAGAGTGGACCAGACTCCCTGAATCACTCAAAGATAGCAGATTTCCTTGAGACAAGAATAGAATAGTGATTAGCAGGAGAACTAACTTCTAACCTTAGCTCACAGGCAAAGAGACAAGGAAAATGTGACTGGAACAATAATACAAAAAGAGGCAGTAATACAGAACAGAATCAATTATAAAATTACACAGAACAAGTTAATTTCTTTGCCATATTATAAAAATGTAGTCAAGCAAAACATTCCCACATTGGACAATTCAAAAAACGTCCATCTACATTCTGAATCTGTCACCTTTCAAGGAGGCAGGATTCTGGAATCATAATTAGTATTATTTTGATCAGAATTCCTAAGTTGTTCAAATATTTTTTTACAATAATGTTTGTATTGTATGAATTATGCTCCTGGTTCTGGTCCTTTCACTTTGCTTCAACATATATGTCTTCCTATGCTTCCATGGAACCGTTCTCTTCATCATTTCTTACAGCATGATACAATACACATTCACTTACAGTACTTACTTGCTTAGCCCTTCCTCAGTAGGTGGGCATCCTCCTAGTTTCCAATTCTTTGCTTTTGCAAAATAAACAAACCAAAACCAAAACCCAAAAAACTCACCTTAAATATTTTTGTACATCCTTAATTATAGTTTATTTTGGTTAGGATGCCAACTTTCTTTAAGTTACCTTCCCTTTTAATTCCCCCTTTCCCCTTTTTCCTCCTAATTTCTTGTTGAGCAAAATGTTCATCTCTGCCAAACTAGGTTTTTGTGCATTTTTATCTATTTTGAAGAGTTCAGATAAGAGTAAATTCCAGGTGTCAGCTGCTACATCCACCCTACTTCTTGTCTGTGCAGATGTCTACTTGCACACTGATTATAAAATAAATTTTCTTAACCTCCCTTCTCCCATGCATTCCTCTTCCCCTCTATTTTCATTTTTCTTTTAAGATTATCAGAATGTAACAGGATCATTCCCAGGCAGTCTTTCTAATGAGACTCCCTCTATGACCTTCTAGCACAAATGTACCATCTCCCCATATTAGAATCCCAACAATTCACAAAAAATGCTGGGAAAATTGGAAAATGGTGTGGCAGAAACTGGGCATAGACAACATTTTACACCTTATACCAAAATAAAATCAGAATGGGTTCATGATTTAGGAATAAAGGCTGATACTACAAGCAATTTGGGAGAGCAAGGAATAATTTACCTGTCAGGTTTATGGGAAAGGAAAGAATTCATGACCCAACAAGAGATGGAGAGCATTACAAAATGCAAAATGGATAATTTTGATTATATTAAATTGAAATGTTTTGTATAAACAAAGCCAATGCAGCAAAGATTAGGAGGGAAGCAGAAAATTGGGAGAAAATCTTTACAACTAGTGTCTCTGATAAAGGCCTCATCTCTAAAATATACAGAGAACTGAGCCAAATTTATAGGAATGCAAGTCATTGACCAATTGAGAAATGGTCAAAGGATATGATCAGGCAGCTTTCAGAGGAAGAAATTCAAGATATCTATAGGCATATGAAAAATGCTCTAAATCACTGTTGATCAGAGAAATACAAATCAAAACAACTCTTAGGTGCCACATCTCTCCTGTCAGATGGGCTAACATGACAAAACAGGAAAATGATAAATACTGGAGAGGATGTGGGGAAATTGGAACATCGTCACATTGTTGGTGGAGCTGTGAAGAGATCCAGCCATTCTGGAGAGCAATTTGGAACTAAGCCCAAAGGGATATAAAGATGTTCATACCCTTTGACCCAGGAATACCACTTCTAGGGCTGTATCCTAAAGAGATCACACAAGTGGGAAAGGGACCCGTATGTACAAAAGCATTTATAGCAGCTCTTTTTGAGGTAGCAAAGAATTGGAAATCAAGGGGATGCCCATCAATTGGGGAATGGCTGAACAAGTTGTGGTATATGAAGGTAATGGAATCCTATTGTGCTACAAGAAATGGAGAAGATACAGACTTAATAATAATCTGGAAAGACCTACACGATATGATGCTGAGTGAGAGGAGCAGAACCAGGAGAACATTGTACACAACCACAGACATATTGATTCTGTGATGACTGATTTTGATAGACTTGGCTCTTCTCAGCAATAAAAGGTTCAAAGACAGCCCCAAAGGTCTGATGATTGAAAGAGCTATCTACATCCAGATTAAGAAATATGGAGTCTGAAAGTGGATTGAGGGAAACTATCTGCTCCTTTTTTTCCTATATCTTATTTTTGGTTTTGTTTCTTCTTTCTCATGATTCATGCCTTGATCATGGTTCTTCTTTACAACTTCACTATTGTGTAAATAGTATATGCAGAACATATATCAGATTCCATGACATCTTACGGGGAGGGTCAAGGGGAGGGAGGGGAAGAAAATTTGGAACTCAAAAACCTATGGAACTGAGTGTTGTCAACTAAAAATTAAAAAATTAAAATAAGTAAATAAATTAATTAATTTAAAAAAAGAATCTCAACAGTTTATCCTTTGTGGTCCTTATATTTAGCTTTTTGTGTTTCTTTTAACTTGTGTGTTTGTAATTGAAAGAATTTATGCATCTCTGGTAATTTCATCAGGAATACTTAGAAGTCCTCAATTTAATTAAATGTTTAATTATTTTTTCTCCTATAGGATTACATTCAGTTAACCTTGCTTATAGCCCTATGTCCTTTGCTTTCCACAATATCATATTCTTAGCTCTCCATTTTTCCATAATTGTGGTTTCTAGCAGTGACCCTGAATATGGCTCCCTTGGAACTTAAATACTTTGTTTCTTGTCATTAGCAACACTTTTTTTTTGACCTGGAAACTCTGGATTTTGGCTAAAAATATTTTTGGGAGTTTTAATTTTAGAATTTCTTTTATGAGGTTTTTCATGGATTCTTTCTATTTTCATGTTCTCTGTGATTGTAAGAAGTCTAGGCATATTTATGTTATGATTCCTTGAATTTTGATGTCCAGGTGTTCTTGTCTCCTTTCCTTTCCTCTCTTCTCTTCCCCTTTTCTCTTTGTGTCTCTGTCTCTGTCTCTGTCTCTGTCTCTGTCTCTCTCTCTCTCTCTGTCTCTCTCTCTCTCTGTCTCTCTCTCTCTCTCTCTCTCTCTCTCTCTCTCACACACACACACACACACACACACACACACACACACACTTTCAGGGAGTCCGAATGATTCTTAAAACATTTCTCTTTAGTCCATTTTCCAGGTACGTCATTTTTGCTTTGATTTCATATATTTCCTTGAATTTGTAGATACTTTTAATTTTATGTTAGTATTTCTTATTGTCTCATGGAGTTATCAACTTCTATTCGGACACTTCTAATTTTCGGGGTTTTAGCTGCGTCAGCAAAGTTTTATATCCTCTTGTGCCAAGTTGTTAATTTCATTCCCAATGTTTCCCTTCAAAATACCTCTCTTTTTTTCATTTATTTATTATAGTGCTACAATTTCATTTACATAAGAAATAACTTAAAAAAAACCTTTTGCTTCATCTCTTCAGGAATTCTAGTTAAATTTGTGGCCAACTTATGTTTTTCTTTTACATGTGTAGATGCTTTTGAAGTCAATCTCTTTTTTCTGGATTTGAGTCTTGAGTATTCCTCTTGAAATAATAAGTTTTAATGACAAAATTCTATTTTTTCATTCTTCCAGTTTACATCTTGACCTCAAACTTTGTGTTAGGAATGAACTCTGTGCATCTAGAGGAATTGCCTGGGTTGGTCTTGATGCTGCTTTCTTGGTCACTGAGTGTTGAGTTATTCCTAGATCTCAGGATCAACTCAAGCTGGGAACCTGTGAGATTTTCTGCTCCCAGAGTTGACTGATTCACGGTTAAATAAAATTTATGCTCTTTTTCTGAGCTCTGTAAGTTTCTGATGAGGGTTTGTTCTGAGCAACAAACCTGTGAAGTTCTTGGTACACTGCTGCTGGAATCAGACAACCTGGTTCTGGTGACAAGTCTGAAAATTTTGCTTTGGTATGAGATTTCTGTCCTGGTTATCCTGCTGAGGGCTTTGGTCTGTGCTGGAGTCTGAGATCCTGAACTATAACTGATTTCAGAACCCCAAAATTGCTACTTACTTCTGAAATTGTTTCTTTTTCAATACAAAGGCCTATGACTCCTCATCCTGGAAAACAACCTTTAGGGCCATATTGTTTCCTTAGTTAAGCCTGGACTTCTGACTTGAAACTGTAGTGAATTAAACAGATGACTAGTAGTCATCTGTTCCTATAGCCTTCCAATGTTGGCTCTCTGCTAGATTCAGAATTATGTCTTGCCCTGCTATATAGTCTCAGTATATTGGAAAGCTCTGTGTAGCAGATCCTGGGCAGCCCTCAGTCTATAATATCTTCAGACCTCTTTGATTATCTTTCTGTGCCAACCTGGGCTGGAACAATGAATGTGACTTTCTTTTTCTTTCATTTTCCAATTAGGACTTTTGTCTGGTGTGCTTTCTATATCTATTTGGGTAACTTGATCTCCATAAACTTCTCCCCACCTTTCTAAAGATGGAGATATATGTATGGGAGGCAAGAGTTCTACTAAATGACATTTGAAGTCACATACAGCTCTAGATATATATATTCCTAAGACTTAAATTACCTTGGGTAAGTCACTTCACTTTCCTAGACCTCAGTTTACCCATCTGTAAAATGAAGTGGTGGGACTCAATGGCTTCGAAGGTACCTTCAAGCCCTAGATCCACAACCCTATCACCTATCTCACAGGGTTGTCTTTGGGCCCATTTTATACTACCTGCAAATATTTTTAAATGTGCAGATTATGAAAGAAAATATAATATACTTTATTTCCTACTTTTTCTAGAAGAAAAAACAACTATGTAAAACATTGGTATCTTTCTGTTCCCATTTGGTTTAAAAGGTCCTTTAATCCACCCCTCTGACAATCTCCAATGAAACCTTATTCAATGGAAATCAAACTGGATCTGAAATCAGAGGGCATGGGTTCAAGTCCCAGATTTGTCACTTTACTGATTACGTGGTCTTTAGAAAGTCTTTTTGATTATCATTGCACTTCTTCCTAGATCTAACTTTATGAGGCTATGATACCTTTGCAATCCCAAATGGTTCCACTTTAACTTACATAAAGTCATTTAAATTGACGGATAAAATTAAGGCTTTGGAGAGTCAGTATTCATTTACCAGTAACCTCTTTCAGGGTCTGTGAGTTAGTGAATGTTTTGGGCAAATTGTAGCCTTTTAAATAAAAAAAAAAGCAAAGAAAAGGCATTCCCTTTTGTTCTTGTACTGCTTACTACAGTTGCTCCTAATTTACTTTTTCTTGACAGGAAATGATTTTAAATAATACATCATATTTCAGGAACCTCCATTTTACCAGATAAATATTTTGAATAATTAATAGAGCAGCCATGATTCCATTTCCAAGCATTTAATTTAATGTTTACTCGTAAATTATCATTGTAATGTAAGATGACATATCACATCCAGGGATGGGAACTTGAGGATTCACATTTCTCATTTGACTTCCTTTCATCATTTATTTAGTGTGAGATGCTCTTCAAAATCTAAATGTTGTGGGTAGAGAGACAAGGAATGAATGAGTCAAAATCTAATTATAATGGCAGAATGGGAGGTTCTATTATCTCATCTAACTGTCATTAACTATTTTTTACTCAATTACTTTGTACAGTGACAAAGGGAGATAGCTTTGAATTTATCAAATGCCATTCTGTCTTGGCTGCAGTTGGGTCACTATTTGAATAAGAATAATCGTTATCCCCATAACAATGCATAATGATGGGAATTAAAGAACTGTAATTTATTACTAGTGAGGGATGAAAAATAGTTGCTTGCATGTATTAATGTTTAAAAGTTCAGCATTCATAAATTTTCTGTTTTTCCCTGCAGAATAACACACTTCCCCAGTTACAAAGCTGTTACCTTTTAGTGGACTTGTTCATAATATGAATGATATACTAAACTTATTTTTCCTAGGTCCTAGCAGATGTGTTACATTGGACTCATTGTAGAATTATTGGTCAAATCATTTAAATTCTTAGTACAATTGTTCATGTGTCTAATAAGGAACACAGTGGGTCTTTTCTTCAATTTAACAAACATTTATTGTCTATTGTATTTAACATGCCATGATGTTATTATTATGACATTATGGATGCAATGTCAAAAATGAAACAACCTCTCCCCTCAAGGAACTTATATTCTACTAGGTAATTATATCTTTATACAGGCAAATAAATAAAAAATATGCTCAAAGAAATACAACATAAATTCTTTGGAAACAAGGAGAAAATTAATCATATTGTAATCTGTCTAGTCAGTTCACATCTGGACTATGTGGTTCTGTACTGGGAACACCCTAGCAAGTCCTGTCATAGGCTACAGGTTATTCAGAGGAAGCCAACAAGGATGTTTAAAGGTTTGGAGTTCAAGCTGAAGGGGTGTTTATCCTGAAAGAGTAAAGACTTGTGCAAGAAGAATAAGATCTATTTTTATCTTTGGCCACAGAGAATAGAGCGAAGAGCAATTAGTAGGGACTGTCCATAGCCAGAGAAAGAACTATGGAGTCTGAATGCAGATTAAATCATACCATTTTTCTCTCTCTTTTTTGTTTTTCTCATTTTCCTCCTGTTCTGATTCTTCTTTCATAACATGACTAATGTAGAAAATACAAATAAAAAAATAAATAAGGAGAGAGAGAGAGACAGGGAGAGAGACACACACAGAGACACAGAGAGACAGAGAGAAAGATAGAGATAGACAAAGAGAGAGATTATAGCCAGATGGGTATATCTATGCCATTTATATCTATATTTATATAATCTATAGATATAGTTATGCATATGTTTGTAAATGATATTACAGTAATTTCCAAAATTTTATTTAGAGTCAGAATACAGAAGGCAGAGTATCCTCTGTGGTTCAAATGAGAAGTTTTCGTGTATGCAGATAGCAGATAAAACAATAAGTTAATTTCTTTTGCTTTGGTTTACTTTCTCTCCATCATATAAATGATCCTCAAGTTGGAGAAGGTAGAGCAGAAATAATGAAGCAAGACTGAAGTCCAAGACAGGTGACAAAACAGTATGAGAGTAGATAAATGATTAAAAACAAATTCAAGTTTTCAAGGCCACATGAAATCACATACTAGGGCATTAAAAGCACTTACAGATGGTGATCTTAAAGAAATTCCTGGAAATCTTAGAGAGATTGTGAAAAGTAGAGCTGTGAAGAACTACTCAAGACAGGCTGTGATTTGCAAGAGAACCACATCTATCCTCTAGCTTCTTGATAAGATTTCTTTATTTGGGATCGGGGGAAGAGAAGAGCTTTAAATAGTACATAGGGTTGAGCATTGCTCCATGGAATCAGTCAGGGTCAGAGTCCTGTCAGCGCAATCCAGGTTCAAACACTCTCCACCAATCCTCAAACCCCTTTATTGTACCTCTCTCATCTGTCTTCTTTTATTCCCCATGATGACTATCCTAGGTCCTCCTTGTCACCTGCCTGGATGATTGTAATGGAGCCAAACTGTTATTCCCATTCACACACTCTCAGATCCAAACCATCCTTCATATCATTGCCAAATGCATCTTTCTCTTGCATAGGTCTAGTCATAGCTGCACAAAAATGCTTCAGTGTTCTCCTATTACCTGCTGAATCAAATTATGGATGTTCCCTCCACCAGCATGACAATTTAGAACTTCTATGCTCTAATTTCACTCAAGATTCTCACTTATCACTTTGATGTCTCATGAGGACAACTCATCATTTCCCATACACGTGTGCCTGCAGTCTAACTCCATTCCCTGCTTTTGCTATATTTGGAGGCTGAGGGATCTGGGTTCAAATATCCACTCTAACACCTGCTAAGTAGCCATGAGGAATTCATTTAACATCTGTGACCCTCAGACTCTCTGTCTGCAAAATGGAGACCATATTTTTTTCAGTAAGTACCTCACAGAGTTGCTGTCAGGCTCATAACACATTATGAATGTAAAGCATTTTGCAAGCTTTAAATTACGCCACATAAATGTCAGTTAGTATCATGTTCCCTCTGACTAGAATGCCATGTTCCTTCAGCCATTGAACTCTTAATAGCCTTTAAAGCCAAATAACCAGGATGTCTTCTCTGATTGCCCCATTGATCAGAATCCTCTTTTTCCTTTGGCCCACTTGTATGCTTTTAACCAGTTTATTTTTTGTATATTGATATTTATGGATATGTCATATATTTCTACTTTAAAATTAGTTCCATGAGAGCAGGGGCCACATCTAATACAAACTGGTTGTCTTATCCCAGTTTCCCACAATGTTTTTCACCAAGTAAATGTTTAATTTGGGTCATCATTTTAAACATTGTAGGCACATTTGTAGTCATCTTCATTTTACAGAGAAAGAAGCAGAGGGCCAGAGGGGTTAAATGACTAGGCAAAGATCTCCCAAATAGAAAACAATAAACTAGAATTTGAACCGAGGGACTCTGACTCTAAATCAAAAGTCCCTTTCTGTGCTGCACACTACCTCTATCCTTTCTGAACTCATACAGTAATAAACACTGTGGTCAAATTCTTCCTGTTTCCCTACAACAAAATTCAGTACCTCAATACCCACCCCTCCCCACCTTGAGCACCTGGTCTGAAACTTCAGAAAGAGCAAACCTGAAAATATCACATTAGAACATTTTAGGGACTTTATAAAATAGTGGTATTCAGAAAATAATTAAAATATTCTACAAAGGTTTTCATTCTTGAAAACATGAATATAGCTTTAAAAATAGTGGTTCATTTTGGAAACATCATGAAGAAAAAAACTCTGGTTAACTAGCCTCTGTCACCCCACCCCACCTCCCACCCTGCAAAGCCAGGTGGGTAAAACCCTATCCATTTTGTGTTCAGGAGCATTAATTTAATTGAAGAGTCTGACAGTGTCAGAGGGCTGAAGGGAACATTTTAGCAGATCTGCAAGATTCTGATCAAGGTAGTAGTGGAAGTCTCCTTCGAATTGGCTGAGCTCATTTTACCCAACTTAGGAAGATGTGAACATTTTCTTCTATCCATCATGCCTGGAATCCATCTGATTAGGTCATTTGGTGAGAAATCCACTTCTGTCCTCCTTTGGTACCCATTCTATGCCATTTATCTTTGATTATCCTCGATAATGTGGCAAGGCTTTGATGCATATTAGACTTGAGTATTTAAAGTGACTGTTGAATCAGAGCCAAAGTGCAGGATGGGATTTTCTGGTGAACTCTGAGAATTACTATTAAAAAGTTCTCTTTCCCTCACCATTTCTTCATCCTTTGTCATCTCTGGACTCCTTTAGCACTTTTCTAGACTGCCTCAACTTTCAAAATAGAATGGTATTATTCCTGCATAGCAACCCTCTACAGCAACTGAGAAACAGTGGTTCTTAACGGATTTATAGATTTCTCCAAACACTATCTGGAATGCCACCTCTGCCCACATCACTGATTCATGAGTTCATCTTTGGGAAGACAGCGGCCGAATTACTTTTCTTTAGGGAGCTGATAACATCTTGGGGGAGAAGAGGGTCAGCCTGTCACTAGGAGAATATCTTACAAATTACAGCCCAAATGTGCCAGCACTATAAAAGTCATTAAGTATTTCACAAAATGAGGTCCTTGCTGCTTGGATTCCATCAGCCAGCAATTTTTACCTTGATTACTGAAAGTCACTTCATCTGTCTCCCAGCATCCCCCTGCCTGTAACTTATCCCTTGTTCTCTGAAGGTGATTTGACAGACTGTCAATCTTTCTAGTATATATGTCACTTTCTACAGCAGTTATTACCTTTAAAAGGAGTGGGGGGAGAAGTCCTAAACATAGTAAACCAAAAACCCAGCAAAGGTCTTTCCTCATTTCCCACATTATTAGTATATGCAAATCCATATGGTAATTCAGTGTAATTGTATGGCTATAATTCAAATATTTAGGATCTGCTTATTTATATTTCTTCAGTTGATGTGCCACAAATGGCAAAAAAGTGATTTTTGCTGTTATTTTTGTTCCTTCTTTGTTCCAAATTTTAGGTCACAAGCAGCAAAAAGTCTGCTTGAAAGATGGCATTCATTTTTCCATGTTGGATATCTGACACAGGAATAGTAATGTTCCAGGCCTTGGATCCTGGAGGGATAAAGGCATCACTTAAACAAAAACTGGAGTTTGCCTTTTTTCCCCAAAGCCTAGGGGTATTATTTTGTTTTTATTATTGCAAAGCCAGTTTATATACACAAAATATGTGAATGGTAATGCATTTTTTATTATTTTTCACAAAGGATGCATTAATTAGATCTATACACCACTACTTTCCAAGCATTGATATGGTTGACATGGATCTTTACTATACTTGTGGGAGGACCCAAAACTTTTCCCTTTCCCCCATGGCATAGGACCTCAGAGAATAAAAATATATAAAATGGAACTAATGGGATAAGCTGAGAAATGTCTAGGAAATGATGTGCTAAGGAGGATTCTGCTCCAATTTCAGCAAATTCCATTGTTGCAGAGGAGAAAAAGGTGAGTTGGAGATGAGTTAACCTGTCTCCAAATACTAGAAATGCTTTTCTTGTATAAAACCATCTCCAAACCACAAAATTTCCACAACCAGAAAGAATGACCTTACAGTATGTATTGGTAACACACATCTTCCATTCTTCCTCAGGAAAAATTTCAAGAACTTTTTTTTTCCGATGAACAAACTTAACGAATTCCTATTGATTTTATAATTTCCCTATTACTATCATGGACACTAACATATTACTGTTCTCTCAGGTTCAACACAATGTCATCTTTGACCATTCATTCACTTTTACTCCATATATACAATCAGCCCACACCTAAGTATTGACCAGAATAGAAACGTTTTACATTCCAACGCTTCTAGATTGTTCGGGCATCTGTGGCAGCTAATCTACTGAGATGGAATTTTCTTTTTTTTTCTTTTTGATTTTTGATATTCTCTATTTCTATGTTTCATTTTTTATTATTTTTATTTAGTAGTTTATTTTCCCCCAGTTACATGTAAAAGTAATTGAGATGGAATTTTTTGAAGAATTGCCATTCGTGTCGATGTTTTTTTAAATTGTAAATATTTGAACCCATAGTGAAATCTGTTTACAAAGAACCTTAGACTATATTTTAATTTTGGTATGACATGAAGAAGATCTTGAGGAAGTGGTTCACTCCCTACATGACCCTTAATTTCCCAAAGAATTAAAACATTTTGACATCATTTCAAAGAAAATACTTTGAGCCCAATGTGCTATTGATAGAACAAAACTGATTAGTCAAGAAGAGATTGGAGATTGTAAAACCTTTCTTTTCTGGTTAGGATAGGTGATAAAGGCCTAAGGACATAAATGTATGAAGTTAAATTAGACACATTGTGACATAGAAGATATTCCTTTTCAAAATTTTATTTCAAGGCCATGGATAGAAAATGGTCCTGTCATTCTTTGGGTGTAGCCAGTTCCTGGATGAGGAAACTCTAACCACAAATGTAAGTCAGTTTCTTCTCTGAAATTTATCGTCTTTGAGAGCTGCCTAGATCACTGCAAAGTTGTGATTCTCCCATAATCATACAGCCAAGTCTTCCTGATTTCAAATATGACTCTTTAGTTACCAAAAAACAAATGTATTCCAAACATTGCACCATGTTCCTCTCCCCACAGTGTACATTTGCATGCACACATGTGTACACATAAACACAGAGCTGTTTTTGTTTTCTTTTCAATAGAAACAGTCATTGGTCAGAGTAAAAACATACACTCTTTCTGCCCACAAATATGGCAATGATTTTTTTTTTTACTGTCATACCCACATGTTACCATAGAGTCCATCCAATTTATTACCAGTTGTCATTACCTTTTCTTTAAATCATCAGGATACCAATGAATTCATTGGCAGCTGAAGAGATATCCCTCATTTTCACCACATTATCATTCCATCTTCTTTTGCATGTATATATGTATATATTCACATGCATATGAATATATACATATATGAGTTTTGACTAATGTCAAATTTGTAAAGAAAAGTAGATGAAGGAAACCTATAGTTGAAACTGTATGAAGTTGGATAGAAGATCTGTAAAGCACGTCTATTTGTCTATCTATCTATCTCTATGTCTTTTGAATGTCTGTCTTCCTCTCTGCCTATATATCTATCAGTCTATTTTTTTAAATGTATATCTTGTATTTCTATTATAAATAATGAGTTGGGACCAGAATGTAACAGGAAGAGAAGAGGCTGGATTGCCTTTGGGAAATTGCACAATATTGTTAATTCTCCCAGGCATCTCCTTGAAACAAAAGTGCATCTTTTTTTTTTTAAATATCAACATTATATCACTGTTGTTGTTTGGCTGTGACTCATGGAACACTGATTTCCATTCTCCAAAGAAATGAAATTGAAAATCATCCAAAGGGCAATGTAGAATCATTGTCAATTGGAGAAATTATATATGCAAACGTTGTATATGTATGTATATGCATATAAATATAGGCAAATATGTTTATGTATATATACATGTATGCATATATATGTATATAATATTTATAACTGTGCAGATCAATCACAACTATAAACAACATTAGGTAAATATTTTATATATAGGAAAACATTCAAATATTATATAAATATGGCTTCTTAAGCATCTGTGAAGTTCTCTTCATCCCTAGCTATGCAAAGGATTAAATTACTTAGTACTAATTCTAAACAATGGGTTCTTAAATTGTAGACTTTTATCAGCCTGGTAAAGTTTATGGACCCCATCTCAGAATTATGTTTTTAAAACATAAAATAAAAATACAGAATTGCAAGGGAAACCATTTTTATCAAAATCTGGTCATATATACATTTATGCATATATATATATATGTGTGTTATATGTGTGTGAGTACATATGTATATATATATATATATATATGTATATACACATGTGTGTGCGTGTGTATATTTGCATGTGTATGTGTCTTCCATTTGCTGAAGAACTAAAATAGAAAATCATCCAAAGGGCAATGTAGAACCATTAATAGTGAAAAAGATTGTATATGTAGCTGTTGTAAATATATGTGTGCACAAATATGTGTATATATGCATTCAAGCACATATACATATGTTTGTCTACACACAGCTGTGTATACATACATACATACATACACACATACATATATAACCCAAGTGCATGGACCTTAAGTTAAGAAACACCTCTCTAAATCATGGAAAGTGTCACATCTTGTTTATGATCACCACCTTTTCTGTGTGCTGGAATGTTGTCTTTTTGCCACTAAAAAGCTACACAATTGGCTTATCAGTGGTTGATATATTACACCCATAAATATAATGTTTCACTGAATCAGAGAATTTTCAGAGGTGAAAGGAACCATGTTAAGCCATCAAATCCAACCCAGATATATATAAAAAACATGATTACCTCTACAACATACTGAGGAATTGGTCATTCAATGTCTGCCCAATACCTTCCAACAGTGACTGTGGTGGGACTTATTACTTGTCCAGACAATTTATTCCTTTTGGATACCTGAAGTTGTATAAGTTGTTCCTTTTTACTGAGAAAATTGTGTGAACCAAAATGACTCCATCTTAAAAAACTGACTCCATTTTGAGATTTGTTTACCTTTTCCCATAAATTCTACTTGCTTGCTAATCATGGGAATTAGGTGTCATCTTGTTTCACATCTAGGAATGTCCATCAGCTTGATCTTATCCCCTCAGGATCCTGAAACTCATTCATCCCCCTCCCAACTCAGAAAGGACCGAATTTGTCCTCCAATTAGATATCAGATGACATAATCCTATTTTATAGTTTAGATTCTGTTAATTATTTGCTTTAAATGCATAAAAATCAGTCTTCCTCTGTATTCAGGGTCCATTGCCAAGCTGAGGAGGACTGGTTCTGATTTGCTATGCAATTGGCATGCATTGCTTAATAAATCAATAAGCTCAGAAGCTTGAACTTTGTTTCCTCAGTTATTTCAGATTTCATTCACTATATTACAAGAAGTCTAAATTTGGCTCAGAAACCTCATCTGATTATTTATCATTCTCCATTCTGGGTCCAAATTGAACAATTCAAAACCCTCTTCCGGGTGACATCTTATCAAGTACTTGAAGCCAGGTCTCATGCCTGCCCTCCCTCCCCTTCTCTTCTCTGCTCCATTTTAAACATCTCTATTTCCTTTACTCTACCCTTGAGACCCTTCTCCATCTTAATCAATGGATACTTTCCAGTTTATTAATGCATTACTATATTTATGCCACAGTAGTGAATCTGCAATCTCAGCAGGGTGTAGTACAGCAGTACCAATAAATCCTTTATCCTGTTTTGTTTTGTTTTGTTTTGTTTTTGTTTTGCTTTGTTTTGTTTTGTTTTGTTTTTTTTGTTTTTGTTTTTTGGCAAGGCAGTCAGGGTTAAGTGACTTAGCCAGGGTCACACAGCTAGTTAGTGTCAACTGTAAATCTTTTATTCTTGACTGTCATGCCTTCAAGAGTCCCTGCTTCCTCAGTGGCCAATCCCACCTTAGCCTCAGAAGATAAGATTCTCACCACCAAAGTCCTTGGCATTGTCAGAAGAATCAGCATTGGAAATACATATGATTATCAGTAGAAATTACATTAAAGTATCTACATTTGCATCTGATTTGCTGCTCTACTCTAAGAACATGGGACCTTTTCATCTGACATAGCAAAAATACTTCTATATTTCTTGTTTCTCCAATTTGCAAATGAGATCCTTGAGAAATTCTTGCCTTTCTATTTGTATCTCCAGCGTTAAATGCAGTGATATGCGCACAATAAGTCCTTAATAAAAGCTTTTTTCCATTTATTATTTATCCATTCTCAGTGTAGCCTGATTGAGTTAGGACTTTCTTCTAAAGATCACCCCAGTTATCCATAGATGACTCATAAAGAGAAATTCAAAGGAGTCAAATGTAGCATGATTTTCAGCTATTACCCAAATCTACCCCATCCCCAAAGCAATGAAATGGATCAAGCTTGATTCCCAACTCATTCATTGTGGAATTTGGATTTAGTGGTAGGAATTTACCCATTGATACTTTATTTTATATAGCACAAGCAGCCCAGTGACTGAATTGAATGTTTCCCATACATAACATTTAGCCAGTATAATTTATAGTTATGGTTAACCTGCACATTTGCATAATCATTGTTATATTTTAAAAGAGCTGCTCCCAGAGAACAGAGGAGCAATAGGACAGAGAGATAAGCATTTCAGTTTGGCATAAAATACTGTGTTTCTACTCAGCTTTTTAAATTGTTTCTCTTGCAAGATAACTACCTTTCATTTTTTCCAATGTTGCATTTTTTGGGATTGCAAGAAGGATGTTATTTTGGAAAGTTGATTGAGAAGTAATGCCATTTTTTACTGTTTCTAAAAAATAGAGGGGGGCACATTTAAGCAGTTAAATGATTACTTTCATTTGAAATTGTCATAAGAGGGATGCGAAATTTGGCAAAAAAGTGCCCACAGTGTGCTGAGCAGGGAAGAAGGCATCCATACTTAAAAGGATTACTGACACATAGAAATGTTTTAGTAAGCATTCATTTCAACAAATTTTAAAGGGGAGGTGTGTGGAGGCAACAGCGCTGGAAAACAAATAATCAAGCAAGCAGACAAACTTTTGTGGTAATGCAAATAGAAAAGTGACACAGTTACTGTTCTTATGGACCTTATAACTTATGAGGAGGAGAAAACACGTATGAGAAGGTCAGCTGCAAGGACAAATGGCAGTACCTAGTGGTCCGAAGAGAAACTGATGCAGTTTGGATGCTGTGTAGAGGGGAAGCTGATGCTGAGGTACAATCTAATGCATCAAAGAATTGTAAATTGATGGGAAAATATCAATTAATTGGGGAATGGCTGAACAAGTTGTGATGTATGAATGTAGTGGAAGACTATTGTGCTATAAGAAAGGACGAGCAGGCAAATTTCAGAAAAAGATGGAAAGACTTACATGAACTGATGCAAAGTGAAGTGAGCAGAACCTGAAGAACATTGTACATAATATCAGCAACACTGTGCAATGACCAACTTTGGTAGACTCAGCTCTTCTCAGCAATGCAATGACTTAAGACAATTCCAAAAGACTTGTGATGGTAAATACTAAGCACATCCACAAAAAGTACTATGGAGTCTGAATGCAGACTGAAGCATACTATACTTTCTTTTTTTTCTTTCTTGTGTTTTTTCTCTTGTGTTATGATTCTTCTTTCACAACAGGTCTAATGTGAAAATATGTTTAATACGATTATACATGCATAGCCTATATCAGATTGCATGCCATCTTGGGAAGGGGGGAAAGGAGGGAGGGAGAGAGAAAAATTTGGAACTCAAAATCTTATAAAAGTGAATGTTGAAAACTAAAACTATTTAACTAAATAAATTTTTAAAAATCTGATGCATTATTTTTACAGCACTTCAATTAATAAAATATTTGTTTTAGACTTTGATCCATTTACCAGTGCCAAGGACTTTGGTGGTGAAAATTTTCTTTTCCAAACTTTCAATAGCTATTGTTGCTGAGGAGGTTGGGGCTGTAGTATCAGGAAAGTTTGTTACTGGGCTGTGTCTATAATGATGTTGTTTCCTTCAATGCATGATGGACCCTGACTAGATATAGAGGCAGGGATTGTGTCTATGTTGGAGGAGCAACTGATAACCATAAAGCTCTTGGGCTCTATGTAAGGCATGAGGTAGGGAGGTGGCTGTGGTCTTATCAACTTAACTCACATAGCCTCCTTCCTCTCTCTCCAGGCATTTGGCTTGCCAAAAAGCATTGACAATTTGGTGGCTGATAATGATGAAGCAAGAAAGGAGGGGACATATTTCCACTTGGATTTCTACCCTGCACAATGGTAATAGAGGTAATAATCAGAAGTTGTACGAATTCTCTGAGGTCAGTTTGTCCGACTCATATGTAGACAGGAGTATCTTTTACAACTTCCTAGAAAATAGGCATCTAGTCTGAGATTGAGGGCTTTAAGAGATAAGAAACTCACTGCTTTATGAAGTAGTACATTCTATTTTGAGTGGCTCAAATTGTTATAAAGTTTTTTTTTTCTTTCATCATGCTTAAATCAACCTATCTATATCATCTACCCATCATTTCTAGTTCTTCCCTTTGGGACTAAGCAGGACAAGATTAATGTATCATCCATATAATAAACCATCCTTCAAAGACACAAAAAACACCTATCATCCTCTCCACTTCTGATGCTGAAATTTTCTCTTCAATCTATACCTCCTCATTTCTTCCACCAAATTCCTTAAGGTATGGTTTCCTCACCATCCTATTTAGCTTCATTTGGATTCAGTCCAATCTGTCAATGTTATTCTCACCTTTCCTAGACCTACAGATTCCATATCTTCTGCATTACCTAGGTACTATCTAGTTAACTTCTCACCTCAAGCTAATATCTATATTTTCAAGTGTGGTTATTCACACATGCCCCCACAACACCTGATCACAGTCTTTTCTGCTGTATTTTAAATGTCTCCTTGAAGTTCTTTGGATTTATTTGAAAGAACTCAGGTAATACAGATAGTTAATGTGTGTTTGAGCCCAGATTCCCCTAACTCTGAGCTTTGGAATATGTAGTAGAGAAAGCTACTTAACCAAGTGAATTGTCCCGTGCTTGATTGATAGAATTGTAATGAATGGCAAATAAAATAAGAATCAGTGAGATATAGTGGCTAGAGAACTGGTCTCAAACTAGGAAGAACTGGATTCAAGACCCATATTGCTTCTGTGATCTTAAACAAGTATTTAACATCTCAGTATCTAAGCAACTCTATGTCTCTGTCTCTGTCTCTGTCTCTCTCTGTCTCTTTCTGTCTCTCTCTGTCTCTCTGTCTCTCCCCCTCCCTGTCTCTGTGTTTCTCCATCTCTGTGTCTCTTCATCTCTGTGTCTCTCCTCTCTCTCTCTCTCTCTCTCTCTCTCTCTCTCTCTCTCTGTCTCTCTCTCTCTCCCCCTTCCTCCTTCTCCCTGCCTCCCTCTCTCTGTCTCTGTCCTTCTCTCTCTCTGTCTCTCCCCTCTCTGTCTCTCTCTGCCTCTGTCTATCTCTGTTTCTCTTTCTCTCTCTCTCTCTCTCTCTCTCTCTCTCTCTCTCTCTCTCTCCCTGTCTCTCTCTGTCTCTCCATCTCTCTGTCTCTTCCCTCTCTGTCTCTCTCTCCCTCTCCACCCTGGCCCTCAGATTATTCGATCATTCATTGCAGAGGAGGTGGTGATATGCATTGGTATTCAGAATTTCCCTCAACAAGGAGTTTCTCATTCCAGTGACATCAGAGGTCTATTCTTTGTCATTATCAAATAATATAGTGGGTGGGTCAGTACTTCGTAGAGCGGTAATGATCACGTAAAAGTAGGAAATTATAAGTTTTACCTCTTAACACCAATTCAATACAACTCAACTATCAATTATTAAAACCCTGTTTTGTACTGGACACCATAATCCACTGGAAATGCAAAAGCAACTGGGTAACTACAGGCTATGCATATGTTCTAAGAACATTCTGGAGGGAACTGGGGGACTTTCTGTGCCATGCCCCAACTCATACTTGGTTGAGTCATGGAATTTGAGCAAAGCAGAATGGAGATGTCCTTGTCAGCATTCTCGTAGTCTTCGGGTTGAACAAGTAAGCTTCATAGCTGGTAAACAAGTAATAACCATTATATTAAAGCTTGAGGCCTATCATAGGGCCTTCCTATTAGAAACATATAAAATGTGGATTAAAAATAATTAGATGACTGACTAAATATGTATTACTAGATAAATATAGTAAAATATTTTCTAACAATCATTACCCCTTATGAAATCATAAAGAACTGACTAATATGGATTAGAGTTTGATTAGGGGTCCTCAAGGAAAAAAAAAAAACTTTCCCAACATATATTTATATGTATGTATAAATATGCACATATGTGTAACTACCTTTTTATCCATCTAATCTATCTATCCACCATCTATCCTCTAACCTTGAACAAGACAAGCACATGTTGGAGCTATAAAACAGCAGAACTAGAAAGGACTTCAAAATTTACCATGTTGTAAAGGAAAGTGTTTTAGAGCTGGGAAGACGTGAGTTAAATCCTTGCTCTGCTGTTTGCTACTTAGATGATCTTCAGCAAATCAGTTTACTTCTCTGTGACTCATCTTTCTTCTCAGTTCCTCTGACAGGTTATTTTCGGACTCTGGAGGACCCGCCTACTTTCCCGCCTATAAGGATGCTATCAATACTCAACCCAGTCCAAATGAGTACTATGGCATCTGGATCAGGTAGAGATGGTCCAAAGTTTGCTCTCATAAGTGAGTAAATACAATGAGGCTGATGGATTCAATTCAGACTGATATTTCTTTGTAGATTTTCTCAGGCAGCCTCCTTTTGGTTTATTTGATTTTGGTTGCTGATACAATGATGTTCACTTGTTTGCCTAAGATCACTCCATCCCTTGCTTTTTCTCTGTTCAACCTTTCTTCATTTCTCACTAATTGTAATTGCTAACCACTGACAGAAGATGAAATTAACCTGTGATTGATGTGATCAGTGATAAAGAATCAATTCAGATTTTTAAAACACCCCTCCTTTATACTCCTTCATTTTCATCTACTCTAAACACTTTGTAGCTCACCTGTTGACTCTGAATAAATACTTGTTAATTACATAACCCCTTGAAATTAAGAACATGAGTTAATGTTGCCATTTTCATCTTTGTCCTGGCAGTTTGAGCTGATGCTTAGTCGGAGACTCATCTAGGGAAGGATATTACTTGTAATACAAAGCATGAGTCCAGAGATAGAGATGGTAAAAGCAATATCAGTGAATGTCATTACTCTCCATGCTGCAATGCCTCAAAGCCACATTGATCTTTTTAATTAACTCTTGTGGAATACTGGAAGATATGTCATAGGGAAATAAAACAGTGCCAGGAGGTGAGGCTAAGAGTGGGAACAGAATGCCGAACCATACAGTGCTGAGATCTGGTACCTGGGTGGGGGAGGGTATGTGATTTTGTCCCTTTGACAAAGTGGCCTATACTGGCTATGCATTTCTGCACAATAATTGTTTATTCAGACAAAAGACACAGCCAGAATCCCAAAATTAGAAGGAATTTCAGAAGAAATCTGACTCATCCCTAAACTGGTGCCTGTTCCCATTTTCCTGTCACTAATAATAATATCCAGTCTGTGCTTGAACATTTCCACTGTTGGGGAGCTCATTAGCTCTTAAGGGTGCCTTTCCCCCTTTTTGGTCAGTTCTAATATATGCAAAATTTTCTCTTATACAAATTCAGAATTTTCCTATGCAAAATCATCTGATTACACCTAGTCTTCTTGTCTTCTTGGGCCCAGAAGAACTACACTAATTCCTCTTTCAGGCAGAAGACATCAAATATTTCAAGAAAGATACAATATCGTTCCTACTCTCAAAGTTTTCTCTTTTGCAGTATATATCCTCAATGCCTTAAACATATCCTCCTTTGTCATTATATCAGTGACCTTCACATCTTTTTAAATTTTTTTATTTAATATTTTTAGTTTTCAACATTGATTTATACAAGATTTGGAGTTACTAATTTTCTCCCCATTTCTACCCCCCACCCTAAGATGGCATATATTCTGATTGCCCCTTTCCCTAGTCTTCCCTCCCTTCTATCACCCCACTCCTCCCCATGCTCTTACCCTTACTTTCTTGTAGGGCAAGATAGATTTCTATATCCCATTGCCTGTATATATGATTTCCCAGTTGCATGTAAAAACATTTTTTTAAATAAACGACTGTTTTCAAACTTTTAGTTCCAAATTCTCTCCCTTCTTACCTCCCCACCCACCCTCCTTGAGAAGGCAATGAATTCAACATAAGCCACACATGTATTATTATGTGAAACACTTCCATAATAGTCATGTTGTGAAAGACTAACTATATATCCCTCCATCTTATCCTGTCCCCATTTATTCACTTTTCTCTCTTGACCCTGTCCCTTTTCAGAAGTGTTTGCTTTTGACTACCTGCTACCCAATCTGCCCTCCCTTCTATCATACCCCCTCTTATCCCCATCCCCACTACTTTCCTGTAGGGTAAGATAACCTATTGAGTGTGTACGTTATTCCATCCTTAAGTCAAATCCGATGAGAACAAGATGCACTCATTCTCTCTCAGCTGCCCCCTCTTCCCTTCTATTATAACTGCTTTTTCTTGCCACTTTTATTTGAGATAATTTACCCCATTTTATCTCTGCCTTTCTCCTTCTTGCAATATATTCCTCTCTGACCCCTTAATTTTATTTTTTTTAGATATCATCCCTTCATATTCAACTCACCCTATGCCCTCTGTCTATATATATGTAAATTCCCTTCAACTACCCTAATACTGACAAAGGTCTCATGAGTTACAAATATCATCTTTCCTTTTTAGGAATGTAAACAAAATGGTTCAACTTTAGCAAGTCCATTATGATTTCTCTTTCCTGTTTACCTTTTCATGCTTCTCTTGATTCTTGTATTTGAAAGTCGAATTTTCTATTCAGTTCTGGTTTTTTCATCAAGAATGCTTGAAAGTCCTCTATTTTATTGAAAATCCATATTTTGCCCTAGAGTATTATACTCAGTTTTGCTGTTTAGGTGATTCTTTCTTTTAATCCTAACTCCTTTGACCTCTGGAATATTGCATTCAAGCACTTCAATCCCTTAACACAGAAGCTGTTCAATCTTGTATTGTCCTGATTGTGTTTCCACAATACTTGAATTGTTTCTTTTCGGCTGCTGGCAATATTTTCTCCTTGACCTGGGAACTGTGGAATTTGGCTATAGTATTACTAGGAATTTTCTTTCCAGAATCTTTTTAAAGAGGTGATTGGTGGATTCTTTCAGTTTCTATTTTACCCTCTAGTTCTAGAATATCAGGGCAGTTTTCCTTGAAAATTTCTTGAAAGATGATGTCTAGGCTCTTTTTTTGATCATGGCTTTCAGGTAGTCCAATAATTTTTTAAAATTATCTGTCCTAGATATATTCTCCAGGTTAGTGTTTTTTTCCAAGAAGATAGTTCACATTGTCTTCCATTTTTTCACTCTTTTCATTCTGTTTTATAATTTCTGGATTTCTCATAAAGTCACTAGCTTCCATTTGCTCCATTCTCATTTTTAAAGTAGTATTTTCTTCAGTGGTCTTTTGAACTTCCTTTTCCATTTGGTTAATTCTGCCTTTTAAGGTATTCTTCTCCTCATTGGTTTTTTTGGAAATCTTTTGCCATTTGGGTTAGTCTATTTTTAAGGTGCTGTTTGCTTCAGTATTTTTGAGGTATCCTTTTTCAAGTCTTTGACATGTTTTTCATGATTTTCTTGCATCACACTCATTTCTTTTCTCAATTTTTCCTCTACTTCTCTTACTTGATTTTCCAAATCCTTTTTGAGCTCTTCCATGGCCTCAGACCAATTTGCATTTTTTCCTGGAAGCTTTTGATGTAGGATCTTTGACCTTGTTGACTTCTTCTGGCTGTATTTTTTGATCTTCTTTGACACCAAGGAAAAATTCTATAGTCTGAGTCCTTTTACATTGCTTGCTCACATTTCCTGACAATTACTTGACTTTTGAGCTTTTTGTCAGGGTATGACTGTTTTCAGAGTGGAGAGTGCTTTGTCCCAAGCTTCAGGGGTTTTGCGCTTCTGTTTTCACAGCCACTTCTATTTTTAGGTGGTATGGTGCTCCTCTCCTGGCCTGTGTTCTGCTCTGTGAGTTCAGGCACTCCTTTCTGCCATGTAACTACCAGGAGTACTCCCTCTCCACAGTCACCACAAAGCTCTGTCACACCAGCACTCCTCCTCCCCCAAGAACCACCAACCAGGACTGCAACCCAGATTCAAGCAGGGCAAAGCAAGAGAACCTTTCTTCAGGGCCAGCAAAGTGATCCCTGCACTCTTGCTCTGATCAGCTGCTTGATTACTCCCACTGTCTGTGGGCCTGAGGCTGGGAGCAGCCTCTTGCTGCTGCTGCTCTTGCTACTTCTGCCACTGCCCCGGTGCTGGAACCAGCACTTCCCTCACCCAGATCTAGCAGTTTGCCCACTGACCTGCTCAGTTGTCTTTTGCCTTTGTGGGTTAAGAAGTCTGGTAATTGACACAGCTCAGTGATTCAAGGGCCTGATGCCTGCTCTGCCCGATGTACTGCTGCCTGTTCTCTTCTGGCATGGCCCACACTGGACTGTGCTCTGGTCCCAGCACAGTGCAAATAGACCCTTCCCAGTGACCATCCAGGCTGTTTTGGGCTGGAGACTTGTTTCCCTCTGTTATTTTGTGGATTCTATAGCTCTAGAATTAATTTAGAGTCATTGTTTACAGGTGCTTGGAGGGATTTGGGGGAGAGCTTAAGAGAATCCCTGTTTTCAAGCAGCCATTTTGGCTCCACCACAACCTTCACATCTCTTGTCACCCTTCATTCATGATCATAGGATAACTGATTTGGAACTGGAATAGACCACGGAATTTGAGCTCACATAATCCTACCCTCTTATTTTACAAGAAGCAGCTTGTTCAAGGTCATACATAGAGTAAGTGGCAAGACTCAGATTTGAACAACGTCTCCCCCCCATCCCCCACGCACATTCTCTGACTTCAAATCTAAGTCTCTTTACACATTCAATTTTAGGTGGGGAAGGGTGGAGCAGTCAGTCCATTTGCTCAGTTTCACATATTCTAAGCAATGATTAAATGGAGGGATTTTTTTTTTCCATTTTTTCCCCATATGACTCTAGAATAACTGGTTGAAACAGAAAAATTCAGTCCATCAATTGTTTGGTCAAGCTGACATACAGTAATTAAATTTATTAACTTTTCATTGTATGGGCTAGATTTCTGAGTGAAATATCTAGTTTTAGGGAATTATGTAAATAAAGCTAAAAGTATAGACTAAGGTATGGAAAAAGGTAAGGTAAGAAAAAAATTAGTAAAAGTTCATTACCCTATGACTGCTGTATCTGGAAATTAAGAATAAATCCCTCCAGAATAATCAGTGAAATGCTTTTCTGGCCAGTGTCTGAATTATAACAAGGGTAATGCTGTTCAAGGAGAGAGACTTTATTTTGGAAAGTTATAGGGATGGTGAGTAGGAACAAAAGGGAGTAGATTGACACATCTGACTAGGAAAAATGACCAAGTTAATTTGATCATGGTTCAGACTTCTAGGCCTTGAGGAGGAGGGAGCAGAGACAAAAAAGTACAGAGGTGATTAATAGTTTTTGGAGAAGTTAGAAATTGGAATCACAGCATTTTCATTCTGTGTCTCTTAATGCTACTATGAGGAAAACACTTTGCAAAGTTTTATAAAAAAGAACAATTATTAATAATATCAATATTTTACTCATCATTTTGCTCATACCTTCAATACCATTGAAAGAATTGGTCAGAACAATGACAGTCCTAGGGATAGTACAAAACTCTGATACCTTAGTGGATCATTATAACGTTGGTGATTAAGATGGCAACCTGTGCATGACTATGCAACTTGTTAGAAATAAAATAAACATGAGAGAATGTGAGTATGGCCATTCATAAATCTAGTAAATGGATTTCATATCAATGTCCTCAACTGCATGTCATAAGATAAAATTGTGATGTTACTATTTAAAAAAAAGAAAACCTCTATCTGTCGTAGTGTTACTACTTAAAAATCCTGTGATATCAAGAAGCTGCACTTTCTTCAGTGTGGGAATTCCTTATGCCAATGGCAGATTCAGGTCAAAATCTATCTGTAACTTAGACAGGTCTTCAAGGAATACCTGAGTTTCAGAATAGTTAATATATTGTTTCTGTCTGCATATCCATTAGTGGTTGAAAGACAGGATTTGAATACAGATCTCATCTTGAACTCAAAAGTAGTATTTTATTCCACACTTCTTCCAAAGATCAATGTTTTAGAAAGCAAAAGAAATAAGGAAATTATTCAGAACACTGAGCTGATGGGATCAGAAGATAAGAGTTTTAGCCCTAGCTTCCTATTTATTCACTGTGAAACCTTGGGCAAGTTCCCTGGGTAGTGGTTTATATTTTATCAATCGAAAAATGGGAGTGAAGTACAGGAGGTTATTAATGTCCATTCCAGCCCTGACCTTTCATGATCATTAGTTATAGTGCAAGCATGGGTCGATGATTGATTTGTACCATAAGAATTAGTTTTAAGTAGATCAGACTTGCCATCATAAATATATGAAGAACAATAGATATGATATGCTTAATACAATATCTAACATTTACACAGAACTTTCAGTATTGCAAAGTGCTTTATAGGCATTATCTTATTTCTTCCTAGTGACAAATCTCTGAGGTAGGTGCTATGACTATCTACATTTTATAAATGAGGAAACTGAGGCCCAGTGTGGTGTAGCATATGATATATGATATGAATTCAGAACTTCCCAAGTCCAAGTACAGCATTCTAATCACTATGGTGTATTTCTTTAGAATTACCCAAAGGTAGAATGTGCTGCCTTGGAAGACGTACTACCAACAAAGTCTCTCATGAGATGGCCGGATGAGAACTCAAAGACAACATCATAGATATTCTCACCACAGATCACTTTGGATTAAATGACAGTCATTGTCTCTTCTGTTTTGGAGATTCAGAGATTCTGTAGTTCTTAGAGAATTGCACTAGTGAGGGCACTGTACTTTGGCTAGTATTTTCCCTTTAAACTTTCCTTGAGTCTATTGACAAGGACAAATTGTTTGGAACCACCATGTAATTGAACAATGTGCCTCCATATATTATACATGTTCTTGAATGCTTCAGCTGGGGCAGCTTCACGGTCTGCCAGTGGCCAGCTAAATGACCTTGAATGCACCGTTTCACCTCTTTTCCTCCATCCCTGACCAAAAATAACTCCACAGGCTCACTTTTGTTCTAAGATTCTATCAAAGAAGCTAAGACTTTTCGTCTTGTGCATTGGAGTATTAATATTGTTATATATCTTCCCATACATAAAATCAGTTTTGTCTGTTCTACCTACATAAAACTTCTTATGTCCTTCCCTGTACTGTTCTCTCCATTCTCATGACATCTACCACAGTTTAAGGGCCTCATCACCTTTCGTCTGTGCAATGGCAATAGCTGCCTAGTTCTCCTTTCATGCATCCATCCCCTGCTTCCTCTAATCCATCCCCTCCAGAAGTGACCCAAATGATATTTCTAGAGCTTTGACCACATTAATCCCTTATTCAAGATGCCTTAGTGACTCCCTATTTAAGATAAAGTAGAAACTATTTCATTGAGCACTTCAAGCCTTCAAAAGTCTTACTTTTGTTTACCTTTCCAGGCTTATTTCACATTAGTCCTTTCCATGTATGGGTTCACATACCCGAGCCTACTTGTTGCTCTCCAGACATGTTTTTCCATCCTCTGTCTTTGGGTCTTCAAACAGGCTGCTCATCCCACCCCTCACTCCTGAAGTTCTCTCCCTCCTCATCTATGACCTTAGGAACCTTTATTTCTTGTTAAGTCTTAGCTTAAATACCACCTCCTATTTGAAGAATTTCCCGATTCCCCCTGTTAGCATCTGCATGCACTCTTAATTTTTCTGGATGTATTTCACATATATTTTCTATTTATTTTTCTGTTTTCATGTTGTTACATATTGTCTTTGCTCAGTGTTATCAAAAGTCTTTTAGAACAGATACTATTTAATTTTTTTTATCTTTATATTCCCAGTAATACTACTACTACTATTACTAATGAAGAGATCTGAGAGCATAGTAGGCACTTTATAAGTGTTTTGTTGTATTGAATCAATCAAACAAATAAGCGGAAAAAAAAGAACAGACTGACTGCGAAATAGTCTTCCAATGAAGAACAAGGGTGCTACTAGGATCTTATGGCCTGGACCCATATGTAGCTTCCAAAGGTTGATATACTTAGACAATATTTGACTTAAACAGATTAATAAATGAAGCCAATTCTCAGCTAATGAGCAAAAAATTTAGAGTGAGGCAGTGCAATTTACATAAGCTTTGTTGGAGAAGCCAATTTTACTGGTACTGGGAAGAAAAAAAAATAAGCTTTTTATATTTCTTAGAACACTGAAGAAGAAGCCATTTAAAAAAATATTTCAAGAGACAGATTAGCTCAGTGGTATGAATAGTACCTCAAATAAAATAGCTTACAATGCATCCATACTTTCTTGTCATATGTGGCTTCTATCAATGTCCTCCCATAATTTCACACAATGGTGTGCAACAAATCTATTGGTGGCCTTTCTCTACTTCCTTTGATATTGTCAGGATACCTTAGGAGCAGGTTGGTAATTTATACTTTAGTTTTAATAATCACTAATATTTATAAAGTACTTTAAGGTTTGCAAAGAGCTCTAAACACACACAAATGAACACATATGAGAGTACATATATGTGTGTGTTTTCAGTTGATCTCCATAATAACCTCATGAGGTACATCCTAGAAATATCTCCATTTTAGAGAAATGAGAAATAAGAAAACTTATCATAGACAGATTAAATGGCTTGTCAAGTGTTACACAGCTAAGAAATGATAGCGTTACATCTTTCTAACACTTAGGTGCTAAAGTTGTCTTTCTCTTTTTGTGGTATATATTTAATATGTTTATATATAATATATAAACATTATATATAATATGTAAGCATTATATATAATATTTACATATAAAAGTATCATATATTTCTATATAAGCACACAATATAAACATGCATAAAATGTAAATATATGTGTATTGTTTATACTATATAAATATATTATATGCATATAAGCATATACATATATAAAATGAATGTAATGTGTAAGATTCGTGCATGCATGTATGTGTATATACATAGTAAATATACACACATATACACATATACATACACACATATGTGTGTATATATGTATGTATATATGTATGTATATATGTATGTATGTATATTTACTATCCTTGATCTGCTTCTCCTGAATGTTTCCATGTTTGTAATGTATTTCATCCTTCAAATGTGCCCCTCTTCCCAAAATATGCCTTTCCATTGGCTAATCTTCAACTTGAACTCTCTGCAGGATGTGATAGCCAAGCACTGGCAGCCATACAGCATGATGGGAAGGATATTAATGTCAAAAAGATGGACCTTTGTTCCTAGGAGAAACTACAGATCATTAAAAAAACTGTTTGATTTCCCAAAGGTAATTGCAAAAAATATCTGGCAAATGATGAGTTCAATTTGCCCAGTGACTAGGCTACTGGCTGATTGAGTTAGGTGCTTTGGGAAGTTATGTTAACTTTCAGGCTGAGTATGTTTCTGGCTCATTGAAGGAATAACTCATTGAACAATAGAAAAAGGTAATGGAGCTTTTCATGTTGACTTTTAACCAGAGGGTGTCTTAGATCCTGGGAAAATCTTTTATTTCATGATAGTAAGCCAAATTACACTAGAGCTACCTCTCTTGCCTAAAAGGGGGTCAGTTATGGAGTTCTAAGATATGATTGGAACAAGGATGGCACTGGGAAAGAGCTCTGGCCTTGCAGTCTGAGGACCTTGGTTCCGTCTCAGTCCTTCCACTTCCTGTCTGTAAGACCTTAAGGAAAGCGATTAACTTCTCTTGTACTCAGTGTCATTATCTGTAACAATGATTTTGTTATACTCAATGCCCCTTTAGCTACTTTAAGCTTTTATTCTATGATTTTATGATCCTATCTTAGCTGTCTTCAAGTATTTGAAGATTTTGGTTTGTTCTTCATTCTTGAAGAGACCATGACATCTGGAAGGTGATGCCATGACTTTCAACTGAATTGGATTTCAGTCAGTGAGGGCAAAGTCACCAGCCTCATTTTCTCCTCCAGAGCCATCTGACTCCAGCGGCCAGATATAGATCAGGATAACTGGAGATGGCTTTGGATGTAGTGAAAATCCTTGACCTTTTTAAGGTAAGGTGTTTCTTAGGTCTCAATTTGACTGAGGCAACATCCATTCAATGATCTAGGCTAGGCAAGAAATGAGACAAAGAATGCACTCTTTTAAGTAGACAAAAGAAATCAATCTGGGAGCGGAAGATACTCTGGATTCCTGACCAAAACAGAAACAATTGCTATTTACATTCACTCTGAGCTATAAGGGCCCAAATAATGACCACTAAGTGAATCTTGGGCTGGGACCTATTGTTGACTAATTAATGAGAGCCAGACACAAAGAAGAGGAAATGAACATATTCTCCTTTGCCCCAGATGACTGAAAGAGAAAAATGGAAGAAGTTACAAATAGGAAAATTATATGAAAGAACTTGCTAATAATTTTGTTCTCACAACTGATCATTTTGTAGGAAGCTAGGTGGCACAGTGGATAGAATGCTGGGCTTAGAATTAGAGAAGTTCGGATTAAAGTTTTACCTTGGACACTTACAAGCTGTGTGACCCTGAGGAAGTCACCTAACCTCTCTCTGCCTCAGTTTCCCTATCTGTAAAATAGGATTACAACACCTGCCTCCCATGATTTTTGCAAGGAAAAAATATTTGTAAAGTGCCTTATAAAATTTAAAGAATTCTCTAAATGCTAAACATTATTATAATAACAAAATGTTGATGATATTTATAAATCTCTATGATCTCTTTTGGAGTTTTCTTCGCAGACATACTGGAATGGGTTGCTATTTCTTTCTCCAGCTCATTTTACAGATGAGGAACTGAGCCAAACAGTTAAGTGACTTGCCCAGGGTCACACAACGAGTATCTCAAGATAGATTCTGAAATTGAAAAAAATGTCTTCCTGACTCCAGACCCTGCTCTCCATACCATGCTGCCCCTGCTAATAATTAGAGCTTTGCAAATGTGGAATAGGCTTCCTTAAGAAGTAATGATTTCTCCTTTGTTAGAGGTTTTCTTTTTTAATTAATTTATTTTTAGTTTTCAACATTCACTTCCATAAGATTTTGAGTTTTAAATTTTCTCTCCCTCTCTATCCTCCCCCCTCCTCAAGACAGCATGCAATCTGACATAGGCTTTATGTATGTATTCATAATAAACATTTTCATATTTGTCATGTTGCAAAGAAGAATTAGAACTAATAGGAGGAACCACAAGAAAGGAGAAACAAAACAAAACAAAATTTTAAAAAAGAGAGAGAGCAAATACTATGCCTCAATCTGCATTCAGACTCCAGAATTGTTTCTCTGGATGTGGATGGCATTTTCCATCATGAATCTTTTGGAGTTGTCTCAGATCCTTGCCTTGCTGAGAAGTGCTAAGTCTATCAAAGTTGGTCACTGCATAGTGTTGCTGTTATTGTGTACAATGTTCTCCTGGTTCTGCTCACTTCACTCAGCATCAGCTCGTATAAGTCTTTCCAGGTTTTTCTGAAGTTCACCTACTCATCGTTTCTTATAGCACATAAATATCCCATTACATTCATTTACCCCAACTTGTTCAGCCATTCCCCAACTGATGGGCTGTAATAACAATTAAGTTGGGTTTTTTTTTTTACTTTTTTAGAATGATAAATTAATTAAATGTCTTCGATTGAGCCTTACGAGGTGCAAAGCCCAAACCTCTATCTACTAGGTGCTAAGCCTATGTGGGCATGAAGCCCTCAGGATCCTAATGGGAGTTGCTAAAACCAGAGCCAATAGTAGGAGCCTAAGTTCTGGTCCCTCAGATGACGGTTTGATGACATCCAAAGACTCTATTAAAAGATAGAACAGAGCCGTTTGCTTAGGGCTCTGAGCCACAGGAGGAGTGGTGCATAACTCTGAGCCAGCCATTGTTATGAGCTCCCCAGCTCCTAAAATCAGATGTTGATGCCTTCTTGAATTGTATTTGGTCTGTTTATAATGTATGTTTGTAATTTGTTTGTATTTGCTCTGAAGTTCAGGGTCCTGGCTTTTTCCCCTGAACTAAGTGAATGATATATGTATATGTTGGATTAAAGTAAGATTGTTAACCCTTTAACATTACTTTCCTTAGTAAAACAGATCAAAAGAACCTGTGGTGGCAGCGTCCTTGTTCTTGGGCTAGTGTTGGTCTTTTACCCCCACAGCAGCTGCTAGTTGAATTGTTGCAACGTGGGCATCCCCTCAATTTCTAATCCTTGGCCACCACAAAAAGAGCTGCTATAAATATTTTTGTGCATGTTGGTCCTTTTCCCATTTGTATGATCTCTTTGGGATATAGCCCTAGAAGTCCTGTTCCTGGGTCAAAGGGTATACACAGTTTTATAACCCTTTGGGAATGGTTCCAAATTGTACTTAAGAATGGAGACAGTGTTCTGTTGGAGGTTTTCAAGCCAAGTGACTATTTTCAGGTCAAATGACTATTTCTTAAGTTTCTTGTAGAAAGGATTAATAATTAATATAAATATGAATTAAGTGTCCACTGAGGCTCTATTTGACCTAAAATTTCATAGATCTATGTCTATGGATTTACCAGTAATGCTTTGCATAGTAGAGGAACTAATTAATTGATATGGCTTCTTCTGAGTTTTGAGAATATAAAACTAAGAGAAAGTAAATTGAAGAAATATGAAGTAGTGGAGAGAGCTCAGGACTTGGAGTCAGGAAGATCTGAGTTCAAATCTTGCTACAGACACTCACCAACTGTATCACTGGGGAAGTTAATCAACCTCACTGTGTTTCAGTTTCTCTATCTGAAAGTGAAGAGGAGACTGATCTTCTAAAGTGCCTTCCTGATCTAAATCCTAGGGGGCATAGTTTTTAGATATTAGGGAGAACCTAAGGACTTCTGTTGCCAGAATAAAAAAGATATGTTATTACCTTGATACAATAGGCCAATGCTAGATAAAATGAAAAAAAATATATATTATCTATAACCCTAACACACTACCAGGGGTGGGGAACCTGTAGCCTCAGGGCCACATGTGGCCTTCTAGGTCCTGAAGCTCGGCCCTTTGACTGAATTCAAACTTCACAAAACAAATAGGATTTGTTCTCTAAAACTTGGACTCAGTCAAAAGGCCACATCCAATGACCTGGAAGATCATGGGTTCCCCACCCCTGTTAAGTATGGTATCCTCCATTCAAAAAGCAATTATTTAGTTCCTATTATGCACAAGTCATTCTACTAGGCTTGGACACACAAAGACAAAAATGAAACAGTTTCTCCCTTTAAGGAATGTGCATTATATTACATTGGCTCATCCACACCTTCCTTCAAATGGTTTCAAGCCCACTCCAAAAAAGACAGTGAATGAGAGAACTAAGGGGGTGATGGTGTCTGGGGCAAGGAGCTAACCATCGAGACACAACTCCATAGATACTATTGCATAAATGATTATTATTATTAGGCACATGAATAAGTAGAGACAAAGAAAAGTGAACTGTTTCCTTCTCAACAAATCTAAGGGCATGGAAGTAAGAAGTGGGGTCTTTTAATCTGATAATATTCTTTCTGTTCTCACAACCCATCATTTGTGGGAAGCTAGCTGGTACAGTATATAGAATACTGGACCCAGAATTAGAGAAGCTTGGATTAAAATTTTACCTTGGACACTTTAAAGCTGTGTGACTCTGAGGAATTTACTTAACATCTCTCTGCCTCAGTTTCCCTATCTGTAAAATAGGATTACAACACCTGCCTCCCATGATTTGTGCAAAGAAAAAATGGACAATATTCATAAAGGCCTTGTAAAGTTTAAAGAATTTTCTAAATGCTAGCCATTGTTAGAATAACAAAAAGTAGATGACACTTACAAAGATCCTTACACAATTTAAAGAATGTAAAGCCATTATTAGGATAACAATGAAAATGTGGGGCAGAAGAGGGAAAGCTTAGATTGACATTACACAATTCATTATAATCAGTTCTACCCAGATGAAGGGCAGAATGAAGGACAAGCTCAAATGTTGGTGGAAATGCACAAATAAATATGCACTTTGTCAAGATGGAGAAACTCACACACACACACACACACACAAGATTTCTGAGGGTTTTTCCCCCTCTTTCCAACAGAAAATGAAAACATAGTGTGTGAGCTGTACAAATTCAATTTGACAGGAGCAAGTGAAAGGGTCTCTGTCATCAGCTTATACTTCTCTAGCCTGTCTCAGCATGGTGTAGGGCTTTGCACACCACAAATTCTTCTTGATTGACTGAACTCAAGCAAGAAATAACCTACTGTAAACAGCTACTCCAGTCAAAGCGTTTAACAGATATTTCTCACCTCCTGAGAAAAAAGACATCTGTCAGTGACTCATGAGAATTCCACGCTTACCTCGCTAGAATCATTGGGGAAAAAGTGAAAAAAAAGTAAAAAAAGTCAGAAACATTTAGATAGTACTTAACATGTATCAGGCTTTGTGGTAAGTACTGGGAATTAAACCACAAACATAAAGACTGCTCCTGTCCTTACAGAGCTTACATTCTAATGATATACAGCAAAATACAAAAGGAAACTGAAAAACATAGTGAGACGCAGGAAGATACTGATGAGAGTATAGTGTGGAAGTATGGAAATGAAAAAAAGAGCCAGGAGGGGAATGAAGATGTAGAAACCTAGTCCTCCCTCCCCTAAATGAAGGCCTATAGAAAAAGGGGTCAGGTAGAGTGAATATGAGTTCCAGTGTGAGGTGTCCCAGGAATTCAGAGAGGATCCACAGTAACAAAAAAGTTGTAAGAATTCACTCAACCTATTTTATCCAGAAATCAAATAGTCTTTCAGAAATATGGAATTAATTTGGCTTACTTAGTTCTAATTACAGTTGTTTCTTTTCAACTGTGTCTTAAGGCTAAAAATCTATAGCAGGACAAGAATTAGGAGGGAAGCAGAAAATTGGGAGAAAATCTTTGCAACTAGTATCTCTGATAAAGGCCTCATTTCTAAAATATACAGGGAGCTAAGCCAAATATATAGGAATATAAGCCATTCCCCAATTGAGAAATGGTCAAAGGATATGAACAGGCAGTTTTCAGAGGAAGAAATTAAAGCTATCTACAGGCATATGGAAAAATGCTCTGGATCGCTGCTGATTAGAGAAATGCAAATCAAAACAACTCTTAGATACCACATCTCTCCTGTCAGATTGGCTAAAATAACAAATCAGGAGAATGATAAATGCTGGAAAGGATGTGGGGAAATTGGAACATTGTTGCATTGCTGGTGGAGTTGCGAGCTGATCCAGCCATTTTGGAGGGCGGTGTGGAACTATGCCCAAAGGGCTATAGAAATGTTCATACCCTTTGACCCAGTAATACCACTTCTAGGGTTGTATCCCAAAGAAATCACGCAAGCGGGAAAAGGACCCATATGTACAAGAATATTTATAGCAGCTCTCTTTGTGGTAGCCAAGAATTGGAAAGCAAAGGGATGCCCATCAATTGGGGAATGGCTGAACAAGCTGTGGTATATGAAGGTGATGGAATACTATTGTGCCATAAGAAATGGGGATGATGCAGACTTCATAACAACCTGGAAAAACCTACACGACATAATGCTGAGTGAGCGGAGCAGAGCCAGGAGAACGTTGTGCACAGCCACAGATATGTGGATTCCGTGAGGACCAACCCTGACATACTGCGCTTCTCTCAGCAACCTAAAGGGGCAAGGACAACTCCAGGCGACTCGCGATGGAGAATGCTATCTTCATTCAGAGAAAGAACTGCGAAGTTTGAATACAGACTGAGGTACACTACATGCTCGCCTTTTCTGCTTCTCTTTTGTTTTTGGTTTTGGGGTTTTTTTTTGTTTTTTTTTTTTTTTTGGTTCTGTTTCTTCTTTCTCATGATTCATTCCATTGGTCAAAATTCTTCTCCACGACTTGACTAGAGCATAAATTAATTCAATGCGAAGTTATACATGACAGTTATATGAGACTTCATGCCGTCTTGGGGAGGGAGCGGGGAGGGAGGGGAGAAAAACTGGAACTCAAAAGTATGTAGAACCGTGTGTGGTAAACTAAAAATAAATAAAAAATAAATTTAAAAAAAAAAATCTATAGCAGGAAAGGAATTTATGGGTTCTAGATTCCAAGTCCACAATCTTATAGATGAGGAAGTGAAACCTAAAAAGCTTTAAGGATTTGTCCAAGATCAAACATGTAATAAATGCAGAGCTAGTATTTAAACTCATCCATCTCAGGATGGCAAAATTAGGGACAAGAGCTGAAATACTAAAAGGTGCAAGAAGAAATAAAACAGAGACAATGCTGTGTGTAGTGTCTGAATACATGGGCTCTAAACCCAGCTTTCTTAATTATTGTCTGCGTTTCCTTGTGGAAGTCTCTCTACTTCACTGAGCACCACCTATACAATGGGAGCATTGAGAGAGATGGCCTCTACTGTCCCCTTCTTCCTGTAAGTCCTATAATCTCAAAACTGTAAGCAACCTGCTGTGGCTGTCTCAGGCTAGTGAATAAAGCACCCACTGACATTTACTTGCAAATGCTCAAACTCAGGATGACTAGATAATTTGGAACAGAATCCTAGATTGATGCATGAATATCATTTTCACCTTTCATAGCTCATAAGTAAAAGTCTCAAGAATATGTCCTGTTCTCCTTTGATTACCTTATTAATTAGCAGTATCTTGCAGTGCTGAGAAACTACACCTCCCCATGCATAAAGACTGTCATATTTTATTGAGATTTTGAAATAAATGACCCTGGACACAGATACCATTTGGTGGCCTCTTAAAGTCTTCTGGGGCCAATAGGCTATGTTCACTTTTCTCTGGCATATATTTCAAATGTGGCCTGGATGTTCAGGGTAGGTGTTAAAATAGCCATTTAGTGGGCAGAATGCTTCACTTCAGTGTTGTGGGTGAATAACTTAACATCATCTCTAGTCACTGTCCCATTGTTGCTACTCTGGAAAATGTTGATGGTTTTGCACCTATCTGAATATACCTTCAATAAGGTGATCAGATGTTCTCTTTGACCAAAACAGTCTCAAACATATGTAAAGTACCTTGCAAACTTTAAAGTGTTACATAAAAACTAGCTGTTATTATTAACAGCATTTTGCAAACTTTAAAGTGCCATTGAAATTTTGGGTTGTTGTTGACGTTTTCACTCTTCTTTCTCCATCCCACATGCCTTGGCTACCTGTCAATATAAAATTGTACCACTCTCCTTTGCTACCTGCTCCAAAGCACGGCCGCATCATATTAAATATAAATCTTTATTCAGGAGACATAAAAATACCCTTTTTGGGGAGACTGTCACTAATTGCCCTGTCCAGTTTTGGGCTACATGACAAAAATGCCAGATGTTCCTGGCCACTCTCATCTTTTCTCTTTTTTTTCTTTTTCACTAATCTCTCCTTAAATTGCCATTGTCTGCCCCAGCTCAACACCATGTCAGCAATCTGCAATTTTATTTGGAGTTTCACTTCCCCTGCTTTTTTATTGGTCTGGGTATTTGACTTGTACCTCAGTATTTCCCTCTTTTTAGGTAGCTGAGGGGTGTCAAGGTCTCTTTGGGGCAGCTATCTCTAACCTATTCTGGCCACCTTGTCCTGACCCATTGGCTTGTTTAGATTCTGCACTTGCAGATGGCCTTCTATGCAGTTAACCAATCACCTTCTTTTGCCTTTTTTGCATTTATCACCTACTACTTAATAGTTTTGACTCACTCTTTCCGTCTGACCCATGATACTGATGGGACTACTGATTCTGAACTGCTTATATGGCTTTGGAATCCATCTGCTTTCTTGAGCCTTGGCTTCTGGCTGTTCTTAGTCCTATACTTGTCACATTATCTCTTATGCTTGTCTCCTCTATTCCATACTCCCATACTCACTTTGACTCTTCAAACCACTCCTAAACTACAAGTATTTCAAGTCAATTTGACATTAAATGCCTTTCTGATAGGCTACTGGCTGGAGCCAAGATCTTTGCCCCTTACCCCAAAAAGATTTGGGTGTCATTTGTCTATGGGCCCTGGAAAACCCCACTTGGAACTCTTTCTGAATTTTCCCACATGTTCCACCATTCCCCTGAGGCTATCAGCCTTTCATTATTGCTATGCCCAATTCTTTGTTACCATTAACCTAGCCTAGCCCTCCTTTGCCTGTTATCTCAGGATAGCCTTCTGCTCCTTCCCACCCTTGATCCTATAAAAACTCTATTTTCTTGGTTCAATATCCTCCCTAGATCCTTCTTCCAATCACCCCAGACTACTTGGCCAACCCTAGGTCCCTCCCAAGGTCTTTGTGTAAATAAGATCCATTTTGTGGATTTAATCTGGCCCACTGACATTAGCCTTACAAATGCTTAGATTCCTTAAGAGTCTAGCCAATGCTGAGATTCCTTAAGAGTCCGGCCAATGTGGTGGATTCTTTTCTTTGGCTGAAAGAAGGCTTGTTTCAATTTCATTTAGGCAGGACCCATGTATCACTATTTCAGGGTCCCAGCACCCATAAACTTCAACATTCCATAGAGCTTCTCTTGGGTCAAGAGCTTCTCTTCACTATAGCCCTAAACATTCACTCCACCCTACTTCTATGGTGAGGAAAGGAACATAGTACAATGCTTAGCTCTTGATTAAGGATTCATAAATGTTTGTGGTGTGATTGTTGACTTTTTTTTTGGCTCTCCAGCCTTTCTGTCAGATACAAGGTCTATGCTATAGTCTTATGAATTATACTTTTACAAGGACACAATTCCTCATTTCTATGATGTTTAATGCTAGATTTCTCCTTGCCCTACTTGAAGAGTCCCTCTTCTCTATCCAAGTATCTAACTGGGCACAGTTTAAGCAAGTTCATTGGCCCAGGTTTAGCTTGCAGAAGAGCAGATAGAGTCTTAGACTTGGAGTGAGAAAGACCTAGTTCAAATCCTATCTCAGACACTTACTGTCTGACCCTGGTCAAGTCATTTCCTCTTTTGGGCCTCAGTTCCTTTATCTACATAATGAGGGGCCTGAACTTGATGATCTCTGAGTTCTCTCCTATCTCTAAATCTATGATTCTCTGATTAAAAAACATTCTCTTCATTAACCTTCATATCCATCCTACAAAATGACATTTTCAGAGTCTGTATTTCTTGCCCAGAACATTTTCAAAACATGCTTTAAAACAGAAAACTTAAGTATTCCAAATAGATCTTTAACATGTTTTCCTCCCAGTGTTATATAAATTAAACTTCTGATGCAGTACTTTTGGAATGTTTTTTGAAACATTCTGCCTCTAGAGCCTTCTGAATGGGTAACTATATCATTGAGTTAAAAGTTCTTTATGTGCCTAAAACATTCCTCCCTCAAGTGTTCTGCCTATTAAAAGGAATAACTATACATCTATATTTTACCAATGAGCGTACTTTCATATCTCAGAACTCCAATTAGGATATCTTTTCTCAGGAAAGAAAGACATCATGTTGAATAGTTTGGAAACTAATTGGTTTATAAGTGAATGGTGCAGCTAAAGTGCCACTTTATGTAAGATGCAGAGATAAGCGAAAACTCAATTAACATTAGAGACTCAAAAAAAGGAAATCTCCTGTTGGTTCTTGAGTATGGGAAAAGATACAAGAATCTTCTCCATCTGCCAGACAAGTGACAAAGCCATGCAGAGCTAACATCATTCCATACAGACTTCTGGAGAATCTGGTATTTCTAGAATGCATGTGTGTGGTTCTTAGTAGGCTAGTGTAAGCAAGGAAAGGCAAGTAAGAGTATTGTAAGTAATTGCAAACCTAACCTGATGGTTCTAGACTCTAGAGGTATTAAGTACTTAAATAATAAATAACATTTATTAAATAATAATCAATTAAATTTATTATTACATGATGATAAATTTAAAGGATAAAAAGTCAGTCTGGGAAATCTGGTTTTGTATTCTACCTCTGATATGTGCTAAGAGTTTAATCTTGAGCAAGTCATTTCACTTCTTATTGCTCTAGGTCAGAGATATCAAATCATGTCTAGCTGGCCTTGAACCAACAATACTCCCAGTGGGGTCTAAATCATATTAAAATGTGATCAGAGAATATTTATTAACATAAATAAAAATGCAATAGAATACAGATAATGTTAACATGTGGTTTTCTAAGTCAATGTATAGCCTGCAGGGAGACTCAGCTATGGTTTAACTTCACAAATTTCTATCTGAGTCAACTCCGTTTGAGTCTGCTTGATGCAAAGAATATGTTAACCTGTATTGGCAGAGGGATTTCCCTCACCCCAGAGTTCCCTATACTAATGAAATGACAAGTCTAGTCCCTGTGCTATAATAGCAATTATAATTCAAGTTAATTTTTATATAGCATTTAAAGGTTTTCAGAGAACATATATTCATTATCTAATTTGATCTCATTGAAGGAGAAGAATTTCTGGTGGATGTGACTGGCCACAACCCTGTTGTTTTTGGATAGAAATGGTTAAGCAATGGAGAGAACTCAATTGACTGTAAGTCTAAAGAAATGGAGAAGGCTACAGATGCAGCTTTGGGGAGATCCTCCGCCTTCTTTTTGTCAGATGTTTTGTGTGTTCAACCAGTCTGATGATAGATTGAAAAGAGATGCTATTTCCCACAATGAAAAGATAGATTGACAGTGGTGATGTGTCTGTGTAATACGGCCCTCAAAACATCTCAAGAATGTATGTTCTTGGCTAAAATAGAAATATATTTTGCATGACATCACATGTATAATTAATATCAAATTGCCTTCTAAAGGCAGGGAAAGAGGTAGAAGGGGAAGGAGAGAAATTGGAACTTAACATTTTAAAAATATTAAAACTTTTACATGTAATTGGAAAAATATTTATTGAAATATATACATATACACATGTATGTATATGTATACAATGTATATCATCTATATCTTTTGACTGCCGCTTTCCTCAGTTAACCCTCCCTCTTTATTCCCCTCCCTTATCTTACCGTTACCCACTTGCTACTTCTCCTCTTCCTTCTGCCCTCCCCCCTCCCTTTTTCCCCCCTTTCCCTCCCACTTCCCGTAGGACAAGTTAGATTTCTAAACTTATCAGAGTATGTTATTCCCTTCTTGAACTAGATCAGATGACAGTAAAGCTCAAATACTGCTCTTCTCCCTCCCTTCTTTCCCTCTACTATAATATGTTTTTTTGCCACTTCCTTTGGTGTAATTTACCCTTTTCTACAACCTCCTTACCACTTCCCTCATAGCCCTCCCTTTATATCTCTTATTTATATTTTATATCTTTACATCAGTTAATTTATACAGGCATTCACAACCTATGTATATCCCTTTCATTTGTCACAATAGTTGTACCATTCACAAGAATGACTTATATATGTATATGTATATGTGTATATATATATATATATATATATATATATATATATATACATACATAAAAAACATACATAAGATGATATAATCCCACATAAAGATGTAAACAACCTAAGCTTATTGGTTAATGAGGTTTGTGGGGTTTTTCCCCCTGGTTACCTTTTTATGTCTCTCTTGAGGTTTGTATTTGGAGATCAAATTTTCCATTGAGTTCTGGCCTTTTCATCAGGAAGGTCTGGAATTCCCCTATTTCATTGAATGTCCATCGCCTTGCCTGGAAAATTATGCTTAGTTTTGCTGGGTAGTTGATCCTTGGTTGTAGTCCCAGCTCCTTTGCCCTTCGGAATATCATATTCCAATTTCTCCTGTCTTTTAATGTGGAAGCTGAGAGATCCTGCGTGATCCTGACTGTAGTTCCACGATATTTGAATTGCTTCTTTTTGGCTGCTTGCAGTATTTTCTCCTTGAGTTTATAGCTCTGAAATTTGGCTATAATATTTCTTGGTGTTTTCAGTTTGGGATCTCTTTCAGGGGGTGATCGGTGAATTCTTTCAATGACTATTTTGCCCTCTGGTTCTAGGACCTCTGGGCAGTTGTCTTTGATAATTTCTTCGAAGATACTGTCAAGGCTCCTTTTTTCATCGTGGATTTCCGGTAGACCAATAACTCTCAAATTGTCTCTCCTGGATCTATTTTCCAGGTCAGTAGTTTTGCCAATCAAATATTTCACATTTTTTTCTATTTTTTCATTCTTTACGTTTTGTTTTATTACTTCTTGATGCCTCATAGATTCATTAGCTTCTACTTGCTCAAGTCTAATTTTAAATGAGTTAGTGTTTACATTTTGCTTTTGAGCCTCCATTTTCAATTGGTTGATTTCACCTCTCAGGGTGTCCTTTTCTCTCTCTAGATTCTGAATCTCCATAGCCATTTCGCCAATCTTATTCTTTAGGGACTTTTCCATTTTTTCCATGTTTTCTTTTACCTCCCTAATTTGGTTTTTAAAATCCTCTTTTAGCTCTTCCAGCAGTGCTTTTTGGGCTGGAGACCAGATCATATTAGCTTTTGAGGTATCTGATGTATCTACCGTGTCATTGCTATCTTCTTCTATGTCGATATTTTGATCCTGCCTGTCTCCATAAAAAGAATCTATTGTCCTCGGTTTTTTTGTGTTCTTCTTCATGTTGGTTTGCCTTTTGCTGGCTTTACAACGAATTTCTATCTGTGGATCTCAGGGCTTTCTGTCCCAGCTTTCTTATTCTGGGGGTTGTGAGTCTAGAATTATAACCTTCAGTTTCCTGAGGTGTGGGGGAGGGGTCTGGCTCCCTGTATTAGGAGGGCAGAGTTTATAATCTCAAATAGGATCATAAACATGTCTGAAACGTTCGGAATCGCCGGATATAAGAAACTCTCAAAGTAGAAGGCAGAAGAATCAAAACATTTATTTAGGCTCCACAGTAACCAACCCATGAACCAGCAACCCCATTTTGATATATTGATCAAAAGCTTCCAGGCCCAATAAGTACGCCTTGAAAGAGTAACCAGGAGGCTACAGAGAAACATGATTGCGTAAAGCAAAATCATGTTTCCCCCTCTATGGTAATAAGATTACCCACTGGCCTGAAGTCTTTGTTCAGCTTTCTCCCGTAGGTCAGCTCTGCTACTGGCAGCTCCTGCTTCAGCTGTGTCTGTGGCTGTGGCTGTAACTGACGTAACTGTCGTAACTGCCTCTGTAACTGCCTCTGGCTCCAACTGTAGCTGTAACTGTCGCTGGCTCCAACCGGAAAAGGAAAAGAGGATCTTCAAGCTGTCCTCTCCCCTCTTATAGAGTTTTTGACATCATCAAGCACCGCCTGAATGACCAGGGCTGATTGGTTCTTGACTTGGCCCCTCCCCCTAGCGTAGCCGTTAACACCTCCCCTCAGCCAGCCCCATGACTCCTCACACAGGAAGTTCTGGTCCTGCCCCGGAAGAGCAAGCCCCAGCGTCCAGGGAAGCTCAATGAGGTAAGCTGAGTCATTCAAAGAAAACAAAGGCCATTCTGGTTACACTCCACCCCTTGTTATAGGATACATAATCTAATCAGCCATGTATCCTAGAACATACATTGTGATCCAATTACAAAGGAAACTAAAACATATCATTCATTATAAAGCAAAACATATCATTTGGTGACATTCCTAAATATTGGTTTATGATTCAAATGTGATCCACCCCTAGGTCCCAGCAAGATAATCTCTTCAATCAATCATCCCCAAAATAATTATTAATAATTCAAATGTCCACCCCTAAATCCTTGTATCCATTACATAGGATCAATAATATCATAACAATAAAACAACACAGCAAGGATAACACAAAATAAGTAAACAGAACACTATCATCATTTCCACCCCCCTTGAACGATTGGGGCTCAAAATCTTGGGGTGAGGGGTGAAGGTCTCATTTTCCATAGCTTCTTCATGCTGAAATTGGATGTAGAGATGGCCCTGCCCCCAAAAAGTCCCATTCCAGAGGTCATTTCTTTAACGAGCTGGCAGGAATTCCAAGAATGCTACATGCTTAGGCAGTCACCGGAAAGTGCAGGGTGCTTAAGCCTGAAGGAAACAAAACTAGCAACAAGGTTAGCCAAAACAAAGGACAAAAAGAATAGACAAGTATGGACTATAATTCTTCAAATAAAATCATCTCAAGTTTGGTTGAGATTTCAGTTATGCAAAGATCCAACATCAGAGCCAAACTCAGGTGGGAAATGTTTCTTTTCAAAAGGAACATAATGAGGAAGCCAAGAGGATCCCATCCTAGACAGAGACTAGGATTGTCCTCCCAGCCTTTCCCCAAATGTACAAGTTTTCATCCGTTAATCACACAAGGTCACCTTCAGTCTGAGTGGCTTGTGGGCTTGCAGGAGCAGTTCTTATTTCCCTAGTTCTCCTGTTATCAAGTCCTTTATCTCTATATATTCTGTATAATTCATTGGTTGGAATGCCATCTATCATTTCAAAACCTACCCCTGCTCTCAATAAAGCAGTAAACATTTCTTTCCTTGTTACTCTCCTTTGGCGCCAAGTTTGCTGGTTATTCACCCTTCTCTCTCGAGGAGATCTATCCCTTCCCCAGTCACCTAAGTCATGTAACTGTAAAATCTTATTTATCACTGTTGTAAGACGGCTCCCTACTTCTCCAAGTAATAAATTCAAAATTAGTTGTTTATAAGCAGGGGGAGCTGTCCTAATTATTAAATTCCTATGAGGCAGTTCCATTGGATCATTGTAATATTTGTCTGCAGTTCCTATCATAATGGCAGTCTTCATTACCTCCTCCTTTAGTCTCATGATACAATCTCTAAGTGAATACCAGGGTCTGTGCTCAGTGGGCCACATAGAATCAGTAGCATATCTCTTATTGCATCCCACAGCGGCTAATGCCAACAGAGTAGTCCTGCTATCACCATCTCCTTGCTGATGATGTTCCCTAAAAGCTTGTTGAACTAGAGGATCATGGCTGATACCTATGAATCTCATGCAGTCTGTCCTATCTACTGATATTCCACTGGCCCCTTGATCACTGAGTCTTACCATCCAAGATATCAATGGTTCTCCTATTCTTTGGCTGAATCTACTCAAAATATCTGTGACCTCTTGCGGTGAGAAATCTTCCTGAATTTCCCTTGTAACTGAATCTTCACCTCGGGTTTCTGTCTTCCTCCTTTGTATGGGTCGAGCCCTTGTCTGATCATTTAACCATCTCCTATTTTCTGTGTGAGGCACATCCTGAACCCCAGTAGTGTTTTGTGCCTCAGCCCCTAACATTGTGTCATTCTCTCCCCACTCACTTCCTCTGCCACCATGGCTAGGACGAAGCAGGCAGTCAGGCTCTTTCTGGGCTGGGTTGAAATACACTCTGGGCTTTTTTGGTCTCCTGTTGCTCTTAGCCACATTAATAGAAAAGTTCTCATTTGAGTCAGTTTGGTCTTCTGCTATCTGAGATTCCCCTTCTTCCTGTGGGGTAGGAGTGCCCCCATGTCTTTCACTTAATCTCAATCTTTCGTATACTAGCCGGTAGGCTGATAACACTATCCAGCTTTGCCTAGATAGTGATGCCCCTGACTGAATCCCAACTTCTCGTAAACACTTTTCCAAATCCCTAGGATCTCCTCTCCGTAGCCTTGGTTCCCAGTTTTCACAGGGTCCAGCTTTTTTAGCCAATTCTTTTGCTAGGGAGGAATAAAATGGATCCTCCCATCCTGGGATATTCATCTCTTCCTCTGGAATTGTTCTGCTTCTAAATAGAGATCTTATACCTAGCGATCCCATCCTCGTCGCCAAATGTATTAGGAGGGCAGAGTTTATAATCTCAAATAGGATCATAAACATGTCTGAAACGTTCGGAATCGCCGGATATAAGAAACTCTCAAAGTAGAAGGCAGAAGAATCAAAACATTTATTTAGGCTCCACAGTAACCAACCCATGAACCAGCAACCCCATTTTGATATATTGATCAAAAGCTTCCAGGCCCAATAAGTACGCCTTGAAAGAGTAACCAGGAGGCTACAGAGAAACATGATTGCGTAAAGCAAAATCATGTTTCCCCCTCTATGGTAATAAGATTACCCACTGGCCTGAAGTCTTTGTTCAGCTTTCTCCCGTAGGTCAGCTCTGCTACTGGCAGCTCCTGCTTCAGCTGTGTCTGTGGCTGTGGCTGTAACTGACGTAACTGTCGTAACTGCCTCTGTAACTGCCTCTGGCTCCAACTGTAGCTGTAACTGTCGCTGTAACTGTCGCTGGCTCCAACCGGAAAAGGAAAAGAGGATCTTCAAGCTGTCCTCTCCCCTCTTATAGAGTTTTTGACATCATCAAGCACCGCCTGAACGACCAGGGCCGATTGGTTCTTGACTTGGCCCCTCCCCCTAGCGTAGCCGTTAACACCTCCCCTCAGCCAGCCCCATGACTCCTCACACAGGAAGTTCTGGTCCTGCCCCGGAAGAGCAAGCCCCAGCGTCCAGGGAAGCTCAATGAGGTAAGCTGAGTCATTCAAAGAAAACAAAGGCCATTCTGGTTACACTCCCTGGCATCTCACTCCCTGTGGGTGCTCTCCAGCACTTGCTTTTCAGCAATGGTCTCAGCTGTTTGTTGTTTGAGCTGATGACTGGCGCTTCCCCTGGGGGAGCAAGATTACGTCTGGGCTCCTGGCGTGGCCCCCTGCCGACTCTTCCCCTCTGGGACTAATGAGCTTCTAGTATTTGTCCTGTGAAGCCCCGCTACTCTCTCCTCTGTTTCAGTTCTCTTTTTTTTTTTCCCGAGGAATTCTCTGGGTGAGGGGGGGAGGGGTTAGAGCCGGTTACCTGGTCATTGAGTCTTCCGGAAGTTCAAGAAGCCGCGTTCCTGGGTTTCGCAAGCATCAGGAGTGGGTGTTTTCGTGGCTGGTGGCGTTGTGCTGCCTCTTGTCGCTCCCAGATACTGCCGTCCTGTGTTGGGAGGCCTGGGGATCTCTGCCGGTTTCGGGCGCCCAGCTTTCTCCCAGCCCGTCTCCCACGTGGATTTCCCAGCCAGCTGCTTCTGCCTTGGTCTGGAGCAGCTCCGCACCGGTCACTCTCCAAGCCTGCAGGTTCGTTCTTCCGGCCTTTCAAACTCTCCCGGCTTGGAAATTTGCCCCACGCAGACTGCTCGCGGTTTCTGACTCTCTCAAATCTGCTCAAATTCACTTTTTTATGGGAATCTGACAGACCTTGTGAGAGAGCTCCGGTAAGAGGCTGCCTTCATGCGGCCATCTTGGCTCCGCCCCATCTATATCTTTATTTATCTTTAAAATAATGTAATCTATGCTTTCTACTTACCCCATAAAGGGTGACCACTGGAAAGTGTATTCTAAGACAATATAGAAAATATATGTCTATAACAAGTAATTTGGAATTCTGACCTATTTTGTCTCCTATTAGGTAACTGAGCTCCCCTGCTCTGGAGTGGCTCATCTGAATTTTCTCCATTCTCCTGTTTCTTCCATATACACCAACTGGCTGCTTTGCAAATTGCTTGATTGGCATATGAGACCTTAACATTAATTTGGGTCCTCAATTAGGATTTCTAATTTCACTCAAGGGGCAGCTAAATGGCACAATGTATACAGTACTGGTCCTGGAGTCAGGAAGACACATCTTCATGCATTCAAATCTGGCCTCAGAGGCTTACTAGCTCTGTGCTGCTGGGCAAGTCACTTACGCCTGTCTGCCTCAGTTTCTCATCTGTAAAATGAGCTTGAGAAGAAAATGGCAAACTACTCCAGTATTTTTGCAAAGAGAACCCCAAATGGGGGTCACAAAGAGTCAGAAAACAATAACTTCCTCCAGATGGGGGAGAAGGAACAATTATTACTGAAATTCTATGTTTTTGAGCAATGGGAAAATCTTTCTTTCCTTTAGGTAAAGAATTCTTAATCCAGGGCCTATGAAACATGATAGTTCCATATCATTAAAACTGGGTCCTTTTGTAATTAAATTTTTAATTCATTTAAAAAAAAACCATGATTTTGACAGTGCGTCCATTGGTTTTACCAGTCTGATAAATGGAAACATGGAAAAAGAAAAAAAAACAATGAATCCTAGCTATGGAACTTAGAGAAAGAGCGGATATGGGTACATTTTTGGACTTCTCAGTATATGAATAAGGAGAAATAAGGAGAAAACAATATGAAATCCAGCTATTTTTTCCTCAATTTTCTTTTTTCTTCCATCCCCAAAGAAAGACATAGTATGGTAGAGTAAATTTAAAATGAGAAGCTCTGGGTTTGAATCATACTTCTTGTGACTCCTTCAACAAATTACTTGAGCTAGCAGGGTATTCCCTATCATAAAACATATCAGTTAGGCAAAACCAATCCTCCATTCCTCACCACGTCATGATGTCGATGTTGGATTCTCAAAAGCCATGCCATTAGAACGTGATTTTGATCACATAAAACCTAGTTGAGAAGTCTTCAAATATGAATCTGAAGATGAGATCTATTTTTCTTATCTCAAAACAAGCTTATAGCAATAGGATGATGGTAAAGTAAGCCACAAAAACTGTTCAAGAAAATCTATTAAATTAGAGAAGAGTTTTGATATGGTTAATGAAGAGGCACAGTGGCTAGAACACTGGGCCTGGGAGAGGAAGAGCTCAGTTTGTGTACAGCCTCACACACGTTTATAATCTGTGTGACCCACTTCATCTCTGCCTGCCTCAGTTTCCTCATCTGTAAAACAGTGATAATGATTGCCGTTACCTGCTGACATTGTCATGAGATCAAACAAGATAACAATTGTTATATGCTTAGCACAGCACTTGACACACAGTAACCCTGTAAAGACTACAGAATGTTACATATTGTATAGAATGACCAACTACTGTATATAGTATCGTGCCAGCCTCAGAATGAGGAAAATCTAGGTTCAAGTGCTGCTTTGATCCCATACCATTGTGACCAGAGGAAAGTTACTGAACAAGTCAATGAGCACAAGCAACATTCTGAGAGTATAAGCTGCCGTTGACTTACTGATCTGTATTGAAGGAATGAGATGGTTAAACACAGATGACGAGGATGATGATGATGATGATGATGATGATGATGATGATGATGATGATGACGATGATTATGATGACGATGATGATAGCACTCACATAGCACTGGATGGTTTGCAGAGTGCTTTACAAGTATTATCTCAGCTGATCCTCACCATAACCACAGGAGGTAGGTGCCAATATTATCCCCATTTCCAGAAGGAGAAATTGAGGGATAGTGAAGTTAAGTGCCTTCCCCAGGATCACATAGATAATAAGTGTCTGAGGCTAGATTCAAACTCAGTCTTTGACTCCAAGCCTTGTGTTCTGTTGAACTAACTAACCATCTCTAAGGACTAAAAGTATTAATAAGAAAATTACAACATTGTTAATTTGTTTAATTATTTTTGTCAATCCCTACATCTTATTAATAATCAATGACCTTCCCCACTGTTCATGAGCTGATATTTTGTTTCTCATATTTTATTCAATGTTTTATTAGTAAAGCAATATATAGGATAAAGCCAGTATTTTCTGGTCTGACAGATGCTTTTATTTATAATGGACATCTGTCCCAGCTCCCTACTTCTAGAGGATGGGTAAAGGTTAGTAATTACTTTGCTGAATATAAATCAGGTTTCTGATATATTTCTTTTAAGGAATAGGAAAAATATTATGACTTACTTGCACCTCAATAAGGTAAATATTGTGATAAGATTAGTGCTAACATTTCAGTGTGCGTCACTCTACATGATTGATGGAAAAATAAAAATTTGTTTTGAAAAGCAGGATGGAAAAGGGGGGAAAACATGTTGAATTTATAATACTCCTCCACACTGCTGGCTTAGAAATAGAAACTGAAATCTCATAGGAATAGATTGAGATCACCTATTCACAGTTGCAGAAAACTTGTAGATGCTGAAAGAAACAACTTCTCTGTCTCTGTTTTTGTCCTGCTATTTCCTATGTCTCTTGACACTGAGAGTAGGGACAGGTGTGACAAAGGCAGACACCATCTCCAAGCAGGCAACCTCCATCACTTGCATCCTTAAACAATTCAAGAACTGAAGGAGACAAACATTTGGCTTGTGTTGAGTGTAATGCATTTTTACATGCATTCCAAGTCATTTTATCTAATCCTGTAAAACCTGTTTCTTTTTCCTCTGGTGCAAGAGATGTAGTACTGATGAAAGGATAAATATATTTTGTTAATGACACTGGTTAGGGTAGTGGTATTCTAAGTTACTAATAGGAGAAATACAAATTAAAACCTCTCACATTTTGTATCACATTTTAAAATTTGCCAAGAGAGATAAAAAGATGGAAACAGTTTTATAGAAATTGGGTAAAAATAGGAATTGTAGCATGGTGTAATGTGAAGCCACATGGTTTTAGGGTCAGAACTAATTTCAACTCCTTATTCTATCACTCCCTATCTCAGTTTCCTCAGGGAATTTAGGTAATCCCTCTGGGTCTTGGTTTCTTCAGATATAAAATGTGGGGTTAGAATAGTTTGGTATGTGACTACCCTCATAAGATTGCAGCAAGCTGCTTCATCTTTTTCCCCTTCTTCAACTCATCATTCTTTCACCTAGTTGAGTATTATCTGATGCCTACTTCTGAACTGTTTCCTTACTTTTCAGTAAGCTGTGAATTTCTGTTTTGTTTTGGAAACCACTTTATTTCTTAAAACTAAATATGGTTGACCCTGAATACTTTCTGCTGTATGTTTGTGTCTTGCTGGAATATTATATGAGGAAGTGGCTAAGACAAGATAGAGATTCTAGGTTTTGGGTAATAATTAGAGGAAGTTCCTCCAGAAGGAATAATCTTTGTGGATTTGGGGTATCTCCCCTGGTGAAAACCATGAAATCATCTTTGATTTCCACAAATTTTGAATGGGACATTTTAAGTAGCCTCTACTGATTACAAAGGGAGGAAGTGGATGAGTAGAGGCAGGGACCAATAGAAAAAGTCTTCACTCAGAACCAGTCCTATTTATGGAGATTAGCATGGTCTGAAAAGAGTTGGATTAGAAGTGAGAACAAAGAGCAAGCACCATTTGGCTAACTATGCCTTTAAATTGCTCCCTTCCCTTAATTAGAAAGTGGAGGGCTTCTCCCAGAACTTCCATTTAAGGAGGGCACCTAGATAAGCTTCATTGCTCACCAGGAAGCATTCCTCTGAACTTCTCTATCCTGCCATAGTGTTGGTTGCCTTCTCCCACCATGCATGCTTTTAGTATTATTTTTATATGAGATGTCAGATGATGTCTTCACCACCCCTACTCAATAAACCCACTGACTCCCTATTATCTCCAAGAATAAATTTTAAAAATCATCTGACATATGAATTCCTTCTTGACATAGCTCCCCCTCTTTTCATTCTTATACTTAACAAACCCTCCACCATGTCCTCTTCAATACAATGACACTGCCATCCTTGTATCTCTGTTGTTTTTCAAACAAGACCTTTATCACTTAATCCTGAGCATTTTTCCTAGATGTTGTCCATGCAGGAAATGTTTTTTTTCTTCATCTCCACCTCTGAGCTTCCTTGTTTTCTTTAAGTCCAAGTTTAAATCTAATATTCTATAGTTTTTCCCAATCTCCCTTCATTCTACTACCTTCTTTCTGTTGTTAGGTTTCCTATTTATCCTGTATACATTTGTAAACAGTTGTTTATGTGTTATCTCCATTGGACTGTGAACTTCTCAAAGTTAAGGACTATCTTCTGCCTTTCTTTGTATCTCTAGCAATTATCATAGTGCTTGGCACACATTTGTTAACTGAATGTGTTGTCTTCCTTATTACAATGTAATCTTTTTGAGGGCAGGGGCAATATTTATTTGTCTTTGTATTTTCATGCTTGTTACAGCACCTGGTATACAGCAAATGCTTAATGGATGCTTGTTGATTAACTAACTCTACACTATCAGTTACATATACAAGAAAATTAATTTTTCAAATTATTTGACTCAAAAATTTTGTTAAAGGGCATATAACCCAAGGAAGTTAAAGAAAGTTAAAAAAAAAACATCCTGTACATGCCAAATATTCAAAATGGCATTTTTTGATTGGAGAAATACTAAAAATATTATGTTGCATTAAAATAATGGGATATTATTGTGCAGTAAGGAATGATGAATTAAACAAAGAATTAAGAGAAACATGAAACATGAAGCAATGTACATAATAGATAACACTAAGAAGATCTGGGTTCAAGTCTTGCTTCTGACCTGCACTGAATGCAGAACCCTGAGTAAGCCATTAAACATTTCATTGCTCTGGGCAACTTTCTAAGAATATAGAGCTAGTTTCCTCATGTGAAGGTCAATCATGGTAGTGAAATCACAGGCCTTAGTCTAAGCCATAGTCCTAGAAATACATGGAGGTCACATGTGAGCTGATATAAAGCAAACATAACTAGGAGAACAATTCATACAGTGAACAATATCATGTAAACAGAAAGAACACTCAAAAAACTCCACAGTCTGATTTATTGTGATGATCCATCTCTGTCTTGGAGAGAAGTAAAGGAATCATGTCTGCTTCTTCTTGGCAGTTATATATGGCACTATCATGAAAGAGTGCTGCATTTGCTGCCACACAGTCATCGTAGGAGACATTTTTATTTAATTCTTTTTCTTTGTTACAAAGGAGAGTTCAGATTGAATTCAAGGATTCAGGGGAGATAAAATCCAGAAATAACTATAATATAAAAGCAAAATGCATCTACAGTATGAATTTGAAAGAAAAATAATGGGAGAAAAGAAGCCAAAGGCATTAACCAAAAGGAGGAGACTTTCTTTGGAAAGGAGCTATGCTTTGAGATAAGTAAGTTTCAATGGGAAGTAGAGCAAGGTGATTTTAAAAGCTCATCGAAGAGTCTTGCTGAAATAGCCGTACCTGTAGAAGAAAAAAAGCTCCCACAGAGTGTGGTGAATTATGACAAAATTGGAAGAAGGGACAGGTCTAAGCAAGGAGGGGAGTAATGAGATGCAAGCTCCAAGAGGTAGGTTAGGACACAAAGAGATTTAGCAACAAGCAGGTCAGCTTTGAACTGAACCATGGCATGAACGGCTGGCTCCAAAGCTGTTTGAAGAGAGAAGGAATGGCTTTTTACATTTGAATTTATTTCTTTGCTCTAAATGTAATCATTAGTCAAGAGTGCAACCTCTAATATTTGATCTAAAGACTGCAGCCTTAATATATTTCAAAGGACCAAAGACAAGAAAGATTTTCTGACCTCATGCTGCCTTTATTTCATTAGCTGGCACAGAAAGACTCGGTTTGAAGGAAAAGAAGACAGCTTAGCCAAATTGTTAGTGGAAGGCAAAGTGTATCAAGAGGGATACATTTCTCTAGAAAATTATATCCTGCAACATGAACCCAATTTTGCAAGAGGATTTTGTTAGCCAAAAATGAATGATTCAAGTCTTTTGAGGAAGTTTACTGTTTTGACTCATCATTAGTTCAGATCTCTTCTTTAACTTCATAACTGGCACTGAGATTTTCCTCCGTCAATCGATAGTGAGAAGCTATCTCTCTTTTGGCCATTTGTGCCAATGTAAGCACAGAGGAAACTCTTGACTCTTGGTACCAATAAAAGATAGATTGCCTTTGTTAGTATTTCAAGCTTAAGCCAAAACATTTACATAATTGAATCAATTTGTTTCAATTATTATATAATCAGTTAATCAATGAGCATTAAGCTCCTACTATGTATTAGTCATTGCCCTAACTTCAGAGAATCCAAAGACAAAAGTGAACTAATGCCTTAAAGAACTTTACATTCTAAACATAGAATCATGTACATACATAACAAAGTGCAGATTATATGTAAGATTACTATAATGTTATTTTGGGAAGAAAGGCACAAGTAACTAGAGGAAGCAGGAATGGCTTCCTGAAAAAGATAGTGCTTGAGTGAGTTTTCAAAGACAGCAGTGATTCTGAGAAGAAGAGAGGAGGAAGTGCATTCTAAGAATGTAAGACATCCAATAAAAATGCACTGGATATGGGAGATTGCAGCTTTGTTTGTAAAAAACAGCTGTACCTAGCTAAAGTAACTAGACTGTAGAATTGCTTGCTGTTGCTGTTTGTCCTTTGTTCTCAAAGAGGACCATGACATGTGTGAAGTCACCAGTCTCACTTTATCCTCTGGAGCCATCTGGGTCCAGTGACCAGATGTGGATTAGGAAGACTGGAGATGTCCCAAGATGCAGTGGGGGACCTTGGCCTTTTAAAGTCTTTAACAGGACTCAGTTTGACTGAGGCAGTGCCCATTCAGTGATTAAGTCTTAATAAAATGAGTCAAAGAATGTCCTCTTTAAGAGAATAGAGGATGGATTATAGGGAGGAGAGACCTGAAACAGGGAGATTGTTTATGATGCTATTGCAATAGTCCGGTCAAGATATGATGAGGCTCTCAACTAAATTTTTGGCTATTTGAGTATAAAAGAAAGGATGTATTTAAAAATGTTATAGAGATAGAAATAACAAGACCTGAGAGTTAGTTGCATATATAAAATAAGTGAGAGTTTCTAGTTGAGAGTGAGTCCAGGATTATGAAGCTGAATGACTAAAAGAATGGTGACGAACTTAATCCCTCCTGTATCACTGCCTTGTCATGGCAGGGGGCTTAAGTAGATCAATGAAACTATGAGCTAAGCTGTGCAGGATTACTTAAGATACATAGTAGAGAGTTCTGACAAAAGATGATCCATTTGAAAAGGGAATGTCAAATAATTTTAGCATCTTTGCCAAGAATCTGCATGGACAGTATTAAAATGGTAAAAGATAATATACCAGAAAATAAGTCCCTCAAGTTGGAAGGTATTCAACACACAATTGGGTAAGAGCAAAAGGATAACTACAAGTAGTTCTAGTACTAATGAGATGTTTGGCCCAAAACTAGAAGGATGTTAAGCTATGGATGTGTCTGGTGATGAAAGAAACATCTGATGCTGCTAAGATCAATATTGCATAGCAACTTGGAATATAGGATCTACAAATCAAGGTAAACTGGACGAGGTGAAATAGGAGATGGAAAGATTAAGCATCGACATCTTGGGTATCAGTGAATTTAAATGCATTGGAATGAGTGGATTTAATTCAGATGATAATAACATATACTACTGATGATAGGTATCCTTTGGAAGAAAAGGAGTAGTTCTCATGATCAATAAAAAAGGTAAGAAAAGTAGTAGTAGCATATAATCTCAAAAAAGAGAGGATTGAATCTATTCAAATCTAAGCCAAATCATTCATCATCCCAGTAATGCAAGTCTATGCTCCCACAACTGATGCTGAAGAGGCCAAAGTTGATCAATTTTATGAAGGCTACATCATTTTCAAGAAAATGCCCCAAAAGTCACATTCATCATAGCGTATTGGAACACTGAAGTAGGAAATCAAAATACAATTGGAATAAGAGGCACGTTTGGTCTTGTAACAAAAAATGAAGCATGGCAGAGAATAATATAGAGTTTTTGTCAAAATAACTTAGTGATCATAGTAAACACTTATTTTTCAACAATCCAAAAGGTGGCTCTACACATAAACATCACCAGATAGTCAATATCAAAATCAAATTAATTATACACTTTGTAGCCAAAGGTGGAAAAGCTCTCCACAGTCAGTTAAAAGAAGACTTAGAACTGATTGTGGTTCAGATCATCAGTTTCTTATTTCAAAATTCAGAATTGGATTGAAGAAAATAGGGGAAACCATTAGACTTTATAAGTGTGACCTAAATAACATCCCTTATGAATATGAAGTAGAAGTGATTTAATAGATTAAGGGATATGCTCTGATAGATCAAGTGCTCGAAAAACTGTGGACAAAAGTTCACATTATTGTACAGGATGCAGCAACAAAGAGATATTCCAAGTAAAAAGAGAGAGAAAGCAAAATTGTTACTTTATGAGACTATTCGAGATAGATGAGGGAAAAAAGAAAGCAAAAGATAAAGGAGAAAGGGAAATATGTGCCCAATGGGTTGTAGAGTTCCAAAGAATAATGAGAAGAGATAAGAAGGTTTTCTTAAATAAGCAAATAGAAGGAAACAATAGAATGAGAAAGACAAGAAATCTCGCTGAGAGAATTAGAGATGCCAAGGGAACTTTTAATGCAAAAATGGACATGATGAAAGACCAAAATGGGAAGAACTTAGCAAAAGTATGAGAGATTAAGAAGAGGTGGTGATAAGGTATGGAATTCTGCAAGAAAGATCTTAACATCACTGATAACCATGATGATGTGGTTACTGAGATAGAGTCAGAAATAAAGAGTCCTACCAAATTCTTTTTTATGACACAAATATGGTACTAATACCCAAACCAGGAAGAGTCAAAACAGATAAAGAAAATTATAGACCAATTTTCCTAATGAGTATTGGTGCAAAATTTTTAAATAAAATATTAGCAGAAAGATTGCAGGAACTCGTCATGAGAATAATACAGTACAAGCCAGTAGGATTTTTTCCAGGAATGCAAGGCTGGTTTGATATTAGGAAAACTATCAGCATAACTGGTCATAACAACAACAAAACTAGCGGAAACCATATGATCATCTCAATAGATGCAGAAAAAAGCCTTTGACAAAATACAACACCCATTCCTATTAAAAACCCTAGAAAGCATAGGAATAAATGGAACCTTCCTTAAAATTATGAATAGCATCTACCTAAAACCATCAAAAAGCATTATTTGTAATGGGGATAAGGTAGATGCATTCCCAATAAGATCAGGGGTGAAACAAGGATGTCCATTATCACCCCTACTTTTCAATTTGGTACTAGAAATGTTAGCTGTAGCAATAAGAGAAGAAAAAGAAATTGAAGGAATTAGAATAGGAAAAGAAGAAGCTAAATTATCACTTTTTGCAGAAGATACGATGATTTATTTAGAGAATCCTAGAGAATCAAGTAAAAAACTGCTTGAAATAATAAACAACTTTAGCAAAGTTGCAGGGTATAAAATAAACCCACATAAATCCTCAGCATTCCTATACATTACTAACAAAGCCCAACAGAAAGAGATAGAAAGAGAAATTCCATTCACAGTTACTGTAGACACTATAAAATATTTGGGAACCTCTCTGCCAAGACAAACCCAGGGCCTATATGAACATAATTATGGAACACTTCTCACACAAATAAGTCACATCTAAATAAATGGAAAAATATCAGTTGCTCATGGTTAGGCAGAGCTAATATAATAAAAATAACAATTTTAGCTAAATTTATTTATTCAGTGACATACCCATTGAACTACCAAAAAATTATTTTACAGACCTGGATAAAATAATTACGAAATTCATCTGGAAGAACAAGAGATCTAGAATATCTAGGGAGTTAATGAAAAGAAATGCTAGGGAAGGTGGCCTACTCTTACCAGATATTAAACTGTATTATAAAGCAGCAGTTCTCCAAACTACCTGGTACTGGCTAAGAAACAGAGTTGTGGATCAGTGGAATAGGGTAGGCAGAGAAGATGCAATAGTCAATGACTATAGCAATCTACTCTTTGATAAACCCAGAGAATCCAGCTTCTGGGCTAATAATTCACTATTTCACAAAAACTGTTGGGAAAATTGGAAAATGATAGGTCAGAAACTGGGCATAGACCAATATCTTACACCATATACCAAAATAATGTCAAAATGGGTTTATGATTTAGGAATAAAGGCTGATACTATAAGCAATTTGGGAGAGCAAGGAATAGTTTACCTATCAGATTTATGGGAAAGCAAAGAATTCATAATAACCTGGAAAAACCTACACAATATAATGCTGAGTGAGTGGAAAACTAGGAGAACATTATACACAACCACACATATATGGATTCTATGATGACTAACCTTGATACACTTTGCTCTTCTCAGCAATACCAGGTTCAAAGACAACTCCAAAGGACTCATGATGGAGAGAGCTATCTACATCCAGAGAAAGAACTATGGAGTCTGAATACAGATTGAGGCAAACGGTTTGCTCTCCTTTTTTTCCTTTTTTTTTCTCTTTTGTTTTTTTTTTCCTTTTTTGTTTTTGTTTCTTCTTTCACATGATTCATTCCATTGGTCATAATTCTTCTTCATAACTTGAATATCGCATAAATAAGTTCAATGTGAAGTTATTTGTAGAAGATATATTGGATTCCATGCTGTCTTGGGGAGGAGGGGGAGGAGGGGAAGAAAATCTGGTACTCAGAATCACTCAGAACTGATTGTCATAAACTAAAAATAAAAAATCTTATTAAAAAAATACTAATAAGGAAGTTCAGGAGATGATAGAGATGGGAGACAGAGAAAATCTGAGGTGAATAAATACATAGCCACAAGAAAGAGCTGACCCTCTTCCAGGAACAATGACTTGCCCAATTTGGTAAAATAATAGCACAGATGAGGTGGGGGATATGAAATAAGGTTGGTATAAGATAATGGGCAGTTTTCAATAACAACCTAAGGCATTAGAGTTTTAGTTTCTAGGCAATCAAGAGATCTTTGAGGTAGCATGGAATACTAGAAAGAGTCTTGTATTTGGAATCAGAAGAAAAAAAAACTGGTGTAAAGTCCTGGTACTACTATTTCTAAATGATCTTTACTAAGTCATTTGATCTCTCCTGGCTTTATTTTCCACATCTTTAAGTTGCCAGATTTGGCAACATGATCTCCCCAGTCCTTTCAAGCTCTAACCTCTATGATCCAGCAAGGTTGTTGAGCATAAATTAATATACTCATGGTAAAACATCAGCCTCAGTTTATTTATTTGTGAAATGAGAAAACTGGATTCCATGATGAATAAGACCTTATTTCTTCTTGATATCTATGAATCCATTACTCGTCTCCTCCATCCTTTCAGTAAAGTCACTGTAAAGATTATCATTTGTGTGTGTGTGTGAGAGAGAGAGAGAGAGAGAAAGAGAGAGAGAGAGAGAGAGAGAGAGAGAGAGAGAGAGAGAGAAGCAATGTAATTATACATAGTGGAACAAACTAACATTTCAGGCACCAGAAATCACCAAAGGGGGTGCCCTCTGACAAACCAACTTTGCTCACCTTACACATTAACAAATATGTTAAGTATCTACAATATATCACCCACTGTACTAAGGGGCTTGGGATACAAAGAAAAGCAAAATAAAACAAAAGACCCTTATCTCAATTTTGGGGAAAGGTAAAGAAGAGATACAGGAAAAAGGGTAGCAAAGAAAGGGATTCCTTTCCTAGAACTTTAGGTCAAGCCAAGGTTCACTTTGGGGTAGTTACATATGGTCTATGATGCATTTCATTCCACATTATCTCCTCTCGTATTAATATTATTGTGCTATCATCTGCCCTGTGTCCACTGTCCATTCAACTGGTAAACACATATTAAGAAGTTAATTAGCTGATCACCTCACTGAAGTCTGAGAGCAGCTTCATTATCTCAAGTCAATTATGGGTTGATTTATCAATTAGCTTCATCAGGGACAGTTCCACAAGTATTGTGCATTGCAATGTGGCATGATTTAATTACAGTTGAGTCAATTAGCCTGGGCTTAAAGGCACTGAAAAGCCAAAAAAAAAGTAAAGCTTCTGGGGAAAATAATAATGTGATGCTTATATTTGAATGTGAAAGTAGGAAAAATTGGAAATATAGAAGCTCAAAAAAATCTAGAATTTAGGAACCACCACCCTGATAATGCAAAATGTAATGTGTTCCATTTATTAATTCTTTCCTGTCTTTGATATTATCAATGCTATGATATTCTCATTGTGGACATGTTTTTGTTTTTATTTCCCCCCCAGACCAGCAATATTCTTCATATAGCAAATTCTTTGCATGGAAATCTTCTCCACTGGTTCATACAAACAAATCATTCATAACTTATGCTTCTAGAGAGCTGCCTGTGTCACTGGCAGTCTAGTTTGAAAAATGTTCACTCAATGGTATGTGTCAATCATGACTGGGCAGTAAATCTTCCTGATCACAAGGCTCAATCCACTACTTGTCATTAACCAATGCCTCACATCTGGGAAAATTGTGAGAAGAAAAAATTGTCCCACATTAGGTCATAGGATCAGAGATTGAGGAATCCAACCTTATTTTTTACAGATGAACAGGTTCAGGAAGGTTTTTTTTTAAGTTATTTCTTCCTGGTCACAAAGGATTGAAGTGGCAAACCCAGGACTCAAATTGAGTTTTTCTCACTCAAATTCTAGAAAGATGTCTTATGATTCATTAACTCCTGATGCTAGATTCTCTGGGAAATATGCAAAGGTTCTCATGTTGAGGATTCCACGAATCTGGATATGTGTCCCTAGTTCCTTTATAAGCAATCAACATAAAAAACAATGCCTACCAGGCAGAGATAACTGTTATTTGGTGTAAATGTGATACAGGACCTTAGAATGAGTAGTTAATAAGATAAAGAATTCATGGCAGCTCATCTAAGAATTCAGTATTACAATTGGGCAACACCTTAATGTTCCACTGTTCATTTGTTCCAGTGTTCAATTGTTCCACTGACATTTCATTCTCTTTTGGAACATGGCATATAAGCATGCTAGTTTGGATGATTTCTGGTGACTCTTCCTTTTCCTGTATCTGGAGAGGTACCGTGGTTAAAGTGGCCATATGAGCAAAGATTTTTGAGAAAAAAAAGGACCTACATTCAACACTTTGCTTTGCCATACCTCTGTTATGTAATCAAGGGAAAGTCATTTCATATCTTGGAGCTAGTTTCTTCAACTCTAAAATGAGTATAATAAGTTAAAAACCTTCTCAATAAGATCTGGGGTGAAACCCCAGGGTACCAATTATAAACACTATTATTTAATATATAGCAATATATATATATATATATAATATATAGCAATAAGAGAATAAAAAGAAATTGAAGGAGTTACAATAGATAATGAGGAAATAAAACTATCACTTGGAAAGTGATATGATGGGATAATTAGAGAATCCTAGAAAATCAACTAAAAAAACTAGTTGAAACAATAACTTTAACAAAGTTGCAGGGTATAAAATAAACCCATGTAAATCATCAATATTTCTACATATTACAAACAAAGTTGAGCAAAAAAAGATAGAAAAAGAAATTCTTAAAATAGCTGCATAAAATGTAAAATACTTGGAAGTCTACCTGCCGAGACAAAGCCAGGAGCTATATGAACAAAACCCTTTTCACACAAGACAGACAGATCTAAAGAATTGGAAAATATTAATTGTCCATGGATAGGCTGAGCCAATATAATAAATTGACAGTTTTACCTATATTAATTTACTATTCAGTGTCATATCAATCAAAGTACAGAATTATTTTATAGAGCTAGAAAAATAATAACAATTTTTTATCTGAAAGAACAAAAGGTCAAGAATATCAAGAGATTCAATGAAAAAAAATGTTAGTGAAGATGCCCTAGTGTTAATAGATCTCAAACTGCATTACAAAGCAATACTTACGAAGACAATTGGGTATTTGATAAGAAAAAGAGTGTTGTATCAGTGGAATAGATTAAATAAACAATACACAGTAGTAAATGACCACATTAATTTAGTTTTTTGTAATCCCAAAGGTCGCAGCTTGCAGCCAAGAACTCAGTGATAAAAATGGCCAGGAAAACTAGAAAGTAATTTGGCAGAAACTAGGTATAGACCAATATCTCAGAGTGTATATAAAAAGATAAGGTCAAAATGGGTGCATGACTTAGATATATAAGTATTCTATTATAAGCAAATTAGGGGAGCATGGTCAGATCTATGGATAAGGGAAGAATTAATAACAAAATAAGAGATAGAAGGGATCATGGGAGTAAAATGGATAATTTTTATTACATACAATTAAAAAAAAGTTCTGCACAAAAAAACACAATACAAACAATTTAAGGAAAGCAGGAAATGGGAAAAATTATAGCAAGTTCCTTTGATAAAGGCCTCATTTCTCAATAAATATGGAATTGAGTCAACTTTATTAAAAAATACAAAATATTCCCCTATTGATAAATGGTAAAAGGATAAGAACAGGCAGTTTTCAGAAGAAATAAAATCTATCTGTAATCATATATATATCTAATCACTATTAATTAGAGAATGGAATTTAAAACAACTCTGAAGTACGACTTAACATCTACCTGATTGGCTAATATGACAGAAAGAGAAAAAGCCAAATATTAGAGTAGATGGAAACACTGGGACATTAATGCATTGTTGTTGGAGCTGTGAATTGGTCCATTTATTATGGAGAATAATTTGGAACTAAATCCAAAGTGTTATCTAATTGTTCATACCCTTTGATCCAACAATATCAATGCTAGATGTGTATCCCAAAGAAGTTAGAAAAAGGAAAAAAATCATATATATATATATATATATATATATATATATATATATATATATATATATATATATATATATATATATATATAATGTTTATATATATGTATATGTTTTTATATATATAGGTTTTTATATATATTATATATGAATTTATATATGTTTATATATATACATACATATAAAAAGACATTTATAGAAGCTCTTTTTGTCATGGAAAAAAAAATTGGAAATTAAGGGGATGCCCACCAATTGCACAATAGTGGAATAAGATTGTGATGGAATACTATTGTGCTATAAGTAATGACAAGCAGGACAGTGTAAAAAAATCCTATATAGATTTATATGAACTGATTCAAGGTAAAGTGAGTAGAACCAGGAGAACAGTGTACACAGTAACAGGAATAATGTTTGATAATCAACTGTGAGTGACTTAGTTTTTATCTGATCAATACAATGTTCCAGGTAAGCCTGAAGTACTTTACAATGAAAAATGCTATCCTCCTCTAGAGAGAGAACTGATGGAGTCTGAGTGCAGATTGAAGCATATTGTTTTCAGTTTATTGTCTTACTGTTTTCTTTTATTTTTCTGCAAAATGGCTAATACACAAATGCTTCACATGATTTCACATGTATAATTCACATAACATTTTTTGTCTTCTCAATGGGTGGGGGAAAGGAAATAGGGAGGGAGAGAATTCAACACTCAAAATTTTAAAAATATGAATGTGAACCATCATTATTGATCAATCAGATTTGCATTTTATTGGTTTGCCATGTAGAAACTTGGCCTTGCAAATGCTTCAAGTTGGAAATCCTTCATTGTGTTTGAGCAAGTTTCAGTTCATTTTACTTCAACAATCTTTTATTAAGGCACTTCTATGAGCATGGCCCTGCTATAGTCACTGGGCACACAAATGCGGTCTTAGCATGATACCCAACCTATGCATATGGTAAGTGTAGCCAAGCAAAGTGGTATCCAACATGATTTCCACACCCTCTGTCTATCTCTCTGGGCTGGCTTTCTTACCCCCAATCTCCCCTCACATTTACAGGTCAGAGGAGTTTTTCTTTTGGTAAGGGGATTTGTGGCCATGGCCATGAGGCTATAATTTTAAATTTGTCCCAGAGTCCTAGAGAAATCATTGTTTAGGAGAGGTATTATTACTACTTGCCACTATTACTCATTACTACCAGGCTAGGAATGACAGAACGCAACAACCGGCATGTCAAACCACCATCACCACTTTGACCACTAAGGATCACATTGCCTCCAGTCTAGTGTTGACAACCATTGTCATCAGAAATAGCTCCTTTGGATGTGTAGCCAGATTGTTACTGCTGTTGCCACAGCCACCTCTTTTAAAGACCTACCTCACAATTTTTCTGTCACCAAAGGTCTTGGTATTGTCAAATTGTTCGACATAAGTAACTGATGATTGTATCTGTGGAAATAGAATTAAAGAGAAAGCATTACTATTTGATTTTCCACTGTACCTTAATGACCATGGAACTTTTCCTACTGAGTTGAGGCTGAAACCATTTATATTTGCTATCTTCCCATTAGAGTGTAAGCTCCACGGAAGCAGGGATTAATATAAATACTTTATGTATTTGTTTACTTATCACCTCCCCATTCATTTCCCATCTAAACAAAATCACTACCATAATGACAGAATTAACCACTAAACATTATATCTTTAATAAATGGTAAGAGGGCATTCGTCATAACATTTATTCAACAGGATGTAAAAGTATGAACATTTAAACGGCATAGTTACTCGATAGAAAACAAAACAGGAATAATTAAAACATAGTTGTCCATCTACAAATGTGGGTCACAGACTCCCACAAATGAATATAATCTCCACGGGGAGAGTGGGCACACACTTTTAGGAATTGAGGAGGGATACATGTAAGTTTGGACATACATGAACCCAAGGCAACTCAGAACTTTAGACTGTGGTATCCTTGCTGTTTTCAGGAACAATAATACCACACAAAGCCCACTTCTCTGATAACTGCTCCTTATCCAGTCCTCAATGCTCTCATTCTGGGCGAAGATGATCCTCCTTTGTTTTCAAGATGATGGAGCTGTGACAAGCTCTTGTAGCTCACAGCCTCCCTTACCAGGATGCTGAAAATGTGTTACACACCCAGACAATATACACATGTATATACATTTATATACACACATATGTATATGTACATGTATATATGTGTATATGTATCTATGTATGTATATGCATGTATGTATATATACACATATGTATATGTGTATATAATATATACACATATTATGCACACAGATATGCATGTGCATATATTATGTATATATCCATACACACACATGCACAGATATATATCAAACTTATTTAAAAAACATCTCCCTTAGGTCTGAGAGCTCAAGTTGGCTCTCTGGAAAATGCAAATCAAGTTAACCAGAACTTAGGTAATCAGGATTCATCTTTCTATTATTGGCTTCTAGGAATACCAAGTATCTTCTTTAAAAAGTATGACTCATAGCAAAACAGATGCAAAACCTGTCCTCCACTTTTTTCTCCCTTTGAAACCTATAATGGAGTGATGGACAACCATCCTGAGTGATTTTCTCCTCTAGATGAATAGATGGATAGATGGATACATAGATAGATGGATAGATAGATAGATAGATAGACAGACAGACAGCACTATGTAGCAAAGCTCAGAAAACTCTGTATACAGAAGGGGGATTTAGCTCCCCTCCAGCTACCACAGCAGCAGCAGAATTCTCCATTGGCCCTGCCTTTCCCCACCTGATCAGTAGTGATGTATCTGTTCCAATCAATAGTCAGCTATCTCAGCTGGAGCAGCATTACTTGTTGCCTTCTGTCTCTTACTTCTTGTGCTATTTTATGTACTCATCTTGCTCTCCTGCTTCCTTTTTTATTTTTTCTACCTCTTCTCACAGATTCTTATAACTTCTAATTCCTCAAATCATTGCCTCCTCCTAAGAATGACTCATCTACAACTTATAATGTAAAGCCTGGTAATTCCATCTTTCTGTTAGTTATCCCAACCACAATTTCATAATCTTCTCAATACCCCTAGTCATTTGATTTATTGTTCATTAGATATAATCTTCAAAACTCTACAAATGGACACATGCAAACGAGTTGATGGAGCACAATGCCATTAACCACTGTTACCTCTGTCGTGTTCTGCCTCCAATCAGTAATTTGTTTTTACCTTTACATAGGTTTCAGTACATTTCTCTGAGATGATGTTTTCTATCCACTTCTCAAAACAGTCTCTCCTCAACATTTTATCTAAGAGGTGGTTTTTCTTCTAGTGTTGATTTTATCAATTTTCTTTACACAAATTTCATTTTTAATTCATCTTTTAGCAAGAAAAATGCTTCTGAGAGACAGCATCTTACACAAAGACAAAAATGTGTACCGTAACTTTTTCTTAAGGAGTTTATATCTTACTCAGGAGAGTTTATCCTGCTAGTACCTACAATTCATTTTGATAAAATACAACTGAAGATTGGTGGGATCTTTTTGCACATGCCTTCAGGGATGGGCTAAAGCATTTTTCATTGAAGGTGCTTTTCTATCTAAATTAGGAACACTGAGAGACATCATGAGGACTTTTTAGGATGGTAGTTATGGACATAGATGCAAGGATAGATCATAGCAAAGGCTATTACCATCTTTAAGTATTAGGAGACAGCTTATTCCATTAAATAACCAGCTTCTTTTCTTGCTCCACCTTTGTCACATAGTTTACTGTTGCTTTAAAAGTCTGGACCAAGGAGCAACACTGGATTGCGAACTGTTGGCCAAACATCTTCTAGCTGATAAGCCAAATGCCTTGGAAGGTAACCTGAACTGGAAACTAGAAAATATTCCAATTACAGAAAGTACCAAATGTAATATTTGGAACAAACAAATGTTGCAAAGGTTTGGGAGATGCCAACATTGTCCTGTGGTGAGAACAGTGAGACAGAGAGATGTTAGGCTATTGCTATGCATCCAGCTTTGTAATGAAAAGGCAATAGGGGGTGGGGGTGGAGCAGAATAGGACAAGATACTAGTTTTCCCATGCCTACTATTTAGTTTCTTCCTATTTTATTTATGTTTGCTAAGCTCTGCAGTTCCTGTGTTGATAAAGGACTACAAGTGTTCTCAGAACACTCTAAATGTGCACCCTACTGTAAAGCCATGGTTATAATACCACCTTAGTTTTGGATAAATGATAATTTGGGGAAAATATTTTAACAGAGACAGAGATAGACAGACAGACACAAAGATAGAAATTTAGAAAGAAATGCAGACAGAGAAAAATACAGAGACACACACAGAGACAGAGCCTGAGACAATCAATTACTTTACTTTTGTTAATAGTGAAGTAAAGAAAGAACCTAGAGACAATGAAGTCAACCATATTTGATTTAGAAACTAGAAGACAAGCTGTGGAAAAAAGTAATATCATAAATTGCACTCCTGCCATAATCGGATGATCGGACTCCCATCTCTCTCTCTCTCTCTCTCTCTCTCTCTCTCTCTCTCTCTCTCTCTCTCACACACACACACACACACACACACACACACACATCGTATTCTTTTTCTTAATTAAGATAGATGAGCTGTTTCAAACTGAGCTGATGGAGGAAATAAACATAAAGGTGTTTATTGAATTCATGCTTCTCTGCTCCAAAATTTTCCTTCAAATAAGCTATAAAACAATCTCACACAAAACCGGGGATGATTGTTTGATTTCACTAAAAATTTCACTTTGAACAAACAGTTATGAGTTGTGATTGTGGCTTTGGAGGTGATATCTTTCCCTCAGCCCTTAAGAAATTTCTCCTTGACTTAGGATCCTACATGTTAACCATACTAGACCATCTCACTAGTATTGGGAAAGCATGGCTTGTGTCACTCCAGTGCTTTTTGTGGACCATTAACTAGCAAATATGGTGAAACTACTCAAGTTAGCCTATTCTTTTCTCCTATGTGATTTAAAAGTAAACACTCAGCTTTTCTATATACCACCCCACAATTATATGGTTTAATCAATGCAAAACTTGTTTTACAGGATTTTTGACTAGTTATGCCTCCTGCTCTTATATTTATACTCATAATTTTTTGAATGCAACTATAGAACTTCTCATTCATCCTCATTTACTTTTATATTTTTTTTCCAATTGGGCCATCATTTTGCATAAATGTTCTGCATTTGTAATGAAAAATGATAACTAACCATCTAAGTATCTTGTCATCTGCAAATATGACAATTTATCATTGCCTCAATCCAAATCACTTGTGAAAACATTGAAGAGTGCAGGGCCAAGTCCTAGTCCCTAGGGCACTCCAATGGCAATTTTTCTTTGTTGACAGTGGCTTATTCCTTATTTCTTATTGGGCATATTCATGCAATCAGTGCCAAATAGTCCTAATTAAATTAATTTTGCTCAAGTTTTTCCATTCTATGCATAATTGTAGCATGAGAGACTTGGAATTCAACCAAGTGTTTCCCAAAGTATACCATGAATGCAACATTGCCTTGTCACTTCAAGGACCCTGTCAGAAAAACCTGTGAGGTTAGTTTCCCATGAACTGTTTTTGATGAAGCTGTAATGGTTTTCTTTTCACCACTACTCTTTCTAAATGCTCACAAATCATCCTGTTGATAATGTGTGCTAGAATTTTTTCAGGAATAGAATTTGCTCATTCATCTTCACTTGACAGGTTGCACCCTCTGTTTCCATTCCACCTCCCAAGTTTGCACATGTGGCTTTATCCAGGTCTATGGCTCCTCCTTTATTCTCCAAGATTTTTCAAAACTTAATGACTGCTGCCCAAGCAAAAGACCTACCAGTTCTTTCAGCAGTTTAGAATGTGCTCCATACACGTGAGTGTAGATTATGTATGTGTAACATCTGTGACCTTGCACAAGTCACTTTATCTTCTTCACTTTTTACCATCTGTCACATGTATAAGTTGTGATAAATTATCTGCATGGCATTTTCTTAAACACTGCATCTTAAAAACTGAAGGATCAGTGGAACATTTTGAATTCATAAGTATGGAATTACCATTGTTTTAAATTATTTATCAGCTGATGTGAAAGAAAAAACAAACGTTTTGAACTTTCTCATAAAATCCCATATAGGCATTATTCTATTTTCTTACACACATTATTTTAAATCTTAACTCCGTAGGAGAAAAATCTCAAAGATAATTCATTAAATATATTTATTAATGTTGTCAACCATTTGGTTCTTTCTCATAAATATTTTCAATTCCTTTTTTTATTTTTAGTTTACAACACTCAGTTCCACAAGTTTTTGGATTCCTAATTTTCTCTCCCTCCCTCTCCTTTCCCCTCCAACCCCAAGACAACATGTAATCAGATATAGGTTTTACATATTCCTTCACATCAAACTTATTCACATAATAGTCAAGTTGTATGAAGAATTATAACCAATGGAATGAATCATTTCATGAATATTTCACTGGCCAACTATCAACATTTTCCTAATTATTTTACAGTTAAATTGCTCATCTACTTGTCTCAAAAGCAGTCTTCAAAAATATTTGTCTTTTCAATCTCTGTCTCTTTAGAAAAGTAAAGCTATATTTTGCCAAAGGAAATGGAACCTTTAAGTTCAGATGGATTTCTAGCTAGGGAAACTGCTTCTCTGCTCCCATTGTTATTTTTAAATAAAGTAGAATGATTGCCTTAAAGAATCATAACAGTGGTTGAAATAAGACATTGTGGGATAAAGACAACTAGGTATTCTAGCCCACCCCTTTCATTTTACACAAGTAGAAACTAGTTCATAAGGAAGACATCCAAAGTCACAATAATAATAAGTTCGTTGCCCTCCTAATTAGATTATGCTGTCCCTCTTCTTAATGCAATGTTATTCAACAAGCATTTATCAATGCCTACTATGTGCCATGTATAATATTATGTACTGAGAATTAAAAAAAAATGAAACAATGGGAAAGGGTTCCTTGTGTTCAAAAAGAGTTCCTGGGGCAGATAGATGGTGCAATGGATAGAGTACTAACCCTGGAGTCAGGAGGAACTTATTTCAAATCCATTGTCAGAAATTTGACACTAGCTGTGTGACCATGGCCAAGTCATTCACCCTGATTGCTTTGATAAAAAAATAACTAAAAAAGAATAAGTTCCTTGTTCTTTTGCTAACAACTACCAGAACTGGTCATTTAGAAGATGATATTTGAACTGAGCCTTGAGTGGAGCTAGAAATTAAATGTGCTTAATATGCAGAAATGATGAACTCAGTGTTCATATTGAAGTTTATATTTGTTTTGAATGTTGAATATAGCCAGAATGAGTTTTTGTTTTGTTTTGTCATAAATGTTAGTAATTTGATTTTTCTCGTTATCTTAATAGTGAGGAGTAGAGGAGGAGTAAACAAGGAGGATGTAGGAGGGGGAGATATCAGATCTGAAAAAAAATGGGCCAAAAATTATCATTATCAAGTATGAAAATTGTCATATGCTGCCTTACCTACATTCTCTTCTTGTTGAGAAACAAAAGCAATGAACAAAAAGAATAACAATAAGGAAAAAAAACTTCTAACTTTCTATCAGAATCTTAATCATGAAAATGATGATGATGATGATTATAACTCCCTATACAGCAGCCCTATGAAGTAGGTAGGATGATACAATTCAGACATTGACTTTGGGGATGTCATCTCCTTTTTTACTTACAGGGATCTTTCAAAGAAAATGTGCTTCTCTGCTCTAATCCTCTTCATTATCCTCCATTCTCCACCCCACCCCCCATGTTCCACTCTGTTTTTGAGATGCGACCCGTTTCCTTCCCAGAGCCAGCCCTTCTCTCTGAACTCTTGATCCAATCCCTTTTTGTCATCTGTAGGAGCTAGTCTTCTTCATCTTTGCCAATTTTTCTCATTGTCATTTTCTTCTTATCCAGTGGCTAACTAATTTCAGTCTTCAGAGATCACTTTTTCTCCCTCATCTTAAAAACAAAGACAAAACACTTGACTCTAGCATCGACTCAAGCTCTTATCACATATGGCTTCTCCTTTTGATGGCCCAATTCTCAGAAAACGTTTTCTAAACTTGTTGCCTCAATCTCCCCATCTAGTTGGATGTCAATGATTATTCAATAAAACTGCTTTCCCAAGGTTATCAACGTTCCCTCAACTATTAAATTTAATGGTCATTTCTCAATCTGCATTCTCCTTGTACTCTCTATGCCTTTTGATACTGCATTGATGACTTTTCCTAGAAACTATCACCTTTCTTGGCTTATTGATATCGTTCCAAGTTGGTTTTCTTTAATCTGGAAATTCTTTCTCAGTTTCCCTTGCACGATAATTATCCTTCTCCTGAAACTAAATGTGGGCTTCCCTGAGGACTTATTTTGCATAGTTATTTTCTTTCTCAGTACTCTGTGTCATGGTGATCTCATTAGCAACTATGACTTAAATGATCAACTTTATTAAAATTAATAAAATAATAATGACACATATACATAAATGTGCATATAGCCACATATGTGTGTATACATATACATATTTGTATTTATGTGTGTGTTTGCATTTTCCTGAGTGGACATTGAATTGTCCTTAGAGTAAGAAAGAAGTAGTTTCGAATCCCATTCATGGTAAATGTTAGATTGTGACCCTCAATAAATTGCTTAATATTTCAGTGCCTCAAGCATCTTTTTACAATGATAAGTTTCAGAGGAATTTTAAATCTATATTTTAAGAGGAAGTTTCCTACACTAGTCAAATTTCAGGTCAAAAAATCCTCGTATTTTGTTGTAGATACATACAGACACACATAATGCATCCATATATACTTGGTTATGGGTAGTGAATTTAGTTGTATCCTTATAATCTTTATAAGATATAACTTCTATCTATGATTCTTGATAGTAAAATAATACATTTCAATATCAATTGCATATTGGACATCTTACTATCTCCTCCTTGTGCCCATGATGTAGACATCTGAAATTCAACCATGTTCCAAATGAAACTTACTATATTTCCTCTGAAAATATACTCCTTTGAGATTTCTGTGTTTCTTCTGAAAGCTGAACTCTCTGCACATCCTCCAGCTTGTTAAACTGTACAATGTACAGAGGAAAGTAACCAGGTGAAGGTTATTGAATACATCTAATTTAAGCAACAGTTGAAAGGACTAGAGGTATTTTCCTGCAAAATAGAGATCTTAAGGAGGACATAATAGCTATTTTTGAGTGTCTTAAAATGTATCACTTCTAAGTATGATGATATTTGGTTTATTTGGCCCTAGAGGGTAGAACCATGAGTAACTATCTGCCAAAGGCAATTTTACACTTGCTAAAATTTGTGAGTATATGTATGCATGCATGCATATAAGGATATGCATATATGTTTGTGTGTACACACATATATATGCACACACATTATGTGTATATACATATGCATATGCATATGCATATACATATACGTATTCATATACATATACACACACACATTATAGCTGTCAGGAGAATGAAAGCTCTTTGAGGTCAGAGATTTTTTTTCTTCCTCTCTCCCTCCCTCATTCCCTTCTTTCTCTCCCTTTCCTTTCCTTCTTTTCCTTCCTTCCTTCTCAGAATACCTAAAACTTGATGACTTTAACATGTACATTGCAGACATTTGCAATGAATTTATTAAGCACTTACTATGAGCACATAATTTTTCTGCAATACAAGGATGGAAAATTAACATCTCTGCCTTCTAGGACCTTATATTATACTAGAATAAGGACTACATATATGTATACATTACCATAGATAAGTGGGAATTCAAAGGAAGAGAGAAGACAATAGGAACAAGGAAGAGATCTGGATGAAGAAGGCTAAGAAGACTTGATGTATAAAATACTTTATATCATTTTAAAGATGAGAAAATTGAGTTTCAAAGAGAAATTCATTGCTCAAGGCCGCAGAGCTGGAGAATGTCGGAGTTGAACTAGAAAGCCAGGTCTCCTCATTTGAGGAGAATCTGCCTAACAATTACAGATGGATGCAAGTAGAATGGCCTACCTCAAGATGTGGTGGTTTCTCTTTCCTTGGAGGATCTCTAGCAAAGACTTGATAACCATATTTTGGATGTTACAGTGGCAATTCCTCTCATGTCTGTTTTGGCCTAGTTTGTCTCTGAGGTCTCTTCCAACTCTCAAATTTTGTGAATCTGGGCAAGTCTATGTGTTCTTTGAGTACTCTTTCTATAAATTTAACTAGAGCACAAAGTAAGTGGAGAGTTGAACTAAGAATTAATAAGACCTAAGTTCAATTCCTGTTTCTGTTACTAACAATTGGGTGACTGTGAGCAAGAAACTGAACCGTCTTTATAGAAAGGGAGTAATAATAAAACCCACTTCACAAGTATTTTTATTATTATCTTATCAGACTAGCTCTCAGACTGGGGATAACATTCTCTTGTATGTAGTCATATAATTTTACCAGTTCCTTAGCAAGGCAATCCAAAAAGAGGTATCAGTTTTCCTCCAGTCCCCTTGATCAATTTCCTGGTATGGCTATTTTTAGTGACCTGTTAAATAACTTAAATAAATAGTCAGTTATGTTTTTGTTGTTTTTATCATTTTCATTACTGTTTTGTTATTGTTTTTCAGTGAAGGAATGAACAGATTCTAGATGGGAGAAAATAATCATGTGGGAAAAAGGAAATAATGCTTCTCACTCTACCATTCTACTGTTCACAAGTCTTCATGAACTGATTAATCACAAATTATTAATGTCGGTGTGGCTGAGATGTACTCTATCTCCTTTTCTTGAAATATTTCTCTGACTATTCTGGCAGTGGCTTTGACTGATAAGCCAATATCAATGCCATTTGCATAATCAAACTGGCACCTTACTTTCCTGCTCACTAGCTATAGAGTTGACATTTTGGCATATGATGTATTTGCACTTCCCATCAAATTGATACTCCAAAATCAGTATTTCAGGATAATAAAAATATAAATAAATCACTGTTTATTAAATTTGCAGCTTTTCAACTGACTAATACTTCTTTCTAATAGCAATTAGTCTGTGGAAAAATGTATTTCTCTACAGTTGAAGGGAAAACATAGACCAAATACTTCGACTATCTGATAGATCTGTGAGCTTAATCACTCATGCATTGGGTCTGTACTCCATCAATTCAGATTGCAGTCTATCCATCTTTCTGTAGCCCCTGTGATTCTTCTCCTCATGGTTTCATATATCTTTCTTGCATCCTGTTTTGTCTATGGGACAGCAACAAACATTTATTAAATCCCTACTTTGGTAGAGTCTCCTTTTAAATCTTAAATTTCTGCTTCACTTCCAATAAGATTATTCAAATTCAAGAAGCATCAGTTAGGTGTCTACTATTTACAAGGTGCTGGAGATACAAAGATGAAAAAGAGAGAGTCCTTGCTCTCAAAGTACTTACACCCTATCTGAGGATACAGCATAAAACCAAGGGACTAGATAATATTTGTGGTTAGAAAATACTAAATAGGGACAGCAAGGTGGCACAGGGGATAGAGCAACAACCCTGGAGCCCGAAGGACGTGAGTTCAAATCTGGCCTCAGACACTTGACATATTAGCCAACTGACCCTGGTCAAGTCACTTAACCCTTATTGTCTCACCAAAAAAGACAAAAAGAAGATGCTAAATATATGAATAATGAATAAAATTTGTTTCATAAATCCTTGAATGCTATTGAGTGAGTATATTTTGGGTCTGGGTCACAACCTGTGTGCAGAGGGAGAAGATGGAATACTGAGCTTTGAGAAGAGAAAATAGAAAAGTTTAGTTAGAATATCAAGAACCTGAAGGTGAATAATGTGGAAAAAAATGACTATGAAAAGGTAAATTGAAGCCACATTGTAAAGGGCTCCAAGGCCAAGCAAAGGATTCTCAATTTTATCTTGAAGAAAATAGGTTCTATAGCAGGGAAATAATGTGCTCTGACCTCTATATGAAGGTGACTGTGTGTTCTTCAAGGAAATACTAGTTAATCACAAGCTCTACCATGCTCTATCAAGTCATAAGATCAAGCTTAGAGTACAAGCTCAATGATAGATAGCCCAGATCTTATTTCCAAGAAGCAAAGTGAACTAAGTTTGTAGAGTTTAATCACCAAGGTGATTGTAGAGTGATTAATTTTGGAAGTCATACTTACTCTGAATGATCTCTTAAGGTATACAATAATTGGTAATTATAATGATTCTGAACATATGCCTAGGTTGGTGAAGGTAAAATTCACACTGATGATGTCGAATAGTTAGCAAATGACCAAAACATCAAAGATTAGGGCATAAATTTGGATACATACATATTTACACACACCTATTTATTTATACATAACATATAAAATAACAACAACCATATCTTATATTTGGTCAGTTAGCTATGCTGTTCCTTGAGAGGCAATCTTTGTTAGACTCCAGTTTGAACTTTTTCAAAATAGGAGTGAGTTCACAGAATGCTTAGAGGGAAGAGAGTAGTCAGTTTAGCTAGACTATTAGCTTCTCGGTGAGCAAGGAAACTTTGAACCCCACTGTCAATATTACTATAACTGAAGGTGATAACCATCCCCAGGTACACATGGTAGAAGAAATTCAGTTCCTTCACCAGTTGATTCATGCATAGATTATGTAAGAGTAACCCTATGTATTTTATTCAGATTATAGGTTGGTTGGCTGAAATTTCATTCTTCACCCGACTTCCCAAAAATACTGGCCTAAATTAGCAATATGTATCCTGAAAGGGCAATCAGTGTTGCAGGGTATCCCTGAGTATTGTGTTAATTGATTATGTTGCACATTGGAAGATACCACATCACACATCCTATGACGCTAACTTCAATTTCTATAGATCTCTCTTTCTCTTTTTGTATTCATTTCCAGCTTGCCATTGAATTCCTCCAATGTGCTTCTTTGGCCAACACTTATTATTCATAAGGGTGCATCAGGTCAATGATCTGGAATGTTGGTGAGGCAGATGATACTCAACTTGCATCTGTCCCTGGCCAACTTAACATGAGGACATAAAAAGGAGGACTGCCCTATGGAGATATCAACATAGCAAGTTTCAATTGTCTTAAATTAAATTTTCCCACAATTGAAAAGGAAAATCAGTAAGAAAGGACTCAATGTTGAGAGATGTAGAAATTTAATCATTCTGAACACTGTAAGTAATCATGTTTTGATATTTCCCACAGGGGAGAACTCCTGATCCAAATAGTTCACTAAGAAATCACCACAGGTAGGGGGATATGAACATAGAGAAGACAAAAGTCAGATATTACCAACAGTTTGTGTCAAAAAATTGACATTGAAAGTTGAAAAAAATATGACATTATAAACCGAAAAAGTGGATGGGCACACACTGATAGTAAAATTGATAAAAGGGAATGGTGGGAGACATAATGCTTGTAGGAGATGCTTTGAAATGCTTACTGACATTCTGAGAAACCCATGTCTGGTCAAGTCTAAACAGCTGGCATTCCTTCTAGGCTATCCTAATAAAATATGATCAAAATGAATGTTCTCAGTTAAACTCAGGCATTCTTTTTTTTAAAAGACTTTATGATTCTAAATAAAGAGAATAACATGGAAATATGCATTTTGCAATTGAAAGACATGAAGCAAAGAAGGAAAGAAAAAATCTTCAATTGAGAAAACAGTGGATGATCTTCATTCATTTAAAAAACATCCCACCTCTTCTGTACTTCTTTTAGTAACTGCAGTTTTTGACTCTTTATCATAAACACAAAAGAGTGAAAGAACTAATATGCATTTAAATAGTTACTAAGGGAACAATATTGCCTGTGTATATAACCTTAAATGGTCACTGCAATGAGAATTTGATAGAATATCCTGCATGCCAAATGATTTATCATTTTTGTCATACATTTCTGAATTGAATTTACCCCCAAAGACTGTGTGAATTGAATTTAACTCTTTGCTTCATAGTCATTTAAGTTTTAATCTATGTGGAAGTCATATTAAAAAAAACATGAAGACAAATAAGGACTATTCTACTCCCTATTGGCATATCTTTTCAAAACGATTATATTTTGTCCCAAAACGTTTTTGTTGTATTTGAAAATGGGGTCCATATTATGGACATCAAATATGCCCACAGCCACCCTAAAGAGGAGGCCCAAAAGGGGACATTTCTTCATTCCTCTCTGTCATTAATTTATCACAATTTGTCCTTGAAAATAATGGGATTTTTCTCTTTCACCGATGAGCTCAAAATACACATTACAGAAGTCATAGTGTGGAGAGATTAGACTCATTTGTGAAACTGTGGTAAGACCTAGGTATAAATTAGACAATTTAGATTCCATTAAATATAGTATTCTCATCAGTGAATGACTCTTTATTCAGGGGAGCTGACTTTAAATTCCACTTCAGGCACTTTTGGACTATGTAGTTGAGAGCAAGAGAAAGTCCTTTAATGCCTTACTTTCCTCATCTATAAAATAAGGATTAGTCAACAGTGCACAAACGTTGCTATTGAAATGTGTTTACTATGGGACAGTCATTGTGACAAACACAGGGTAATCAATAGTAAAAAAGGCAAAGACAGGGTGCCCCCCCAAAGAGTTCATGTTCTTAAGTGAGGATGTTGGAATTGATATTCTTATATGTTCTCCCCGGCCCTCACCCCAAGAATTTTGTATAATGCTGTAATGGTTAGGGACCATGCTTCTGCTAATATGATGTGATGAGTCCAAGCCACACAGCTTGGCAGCAAAATCTGAATTAAAATTCAGATATTTGGACTTCTCTTTAAATTTTCTTTACAATTAAATTCTGAGATACATACTCAATAATTCAACGACAGGTTATAATGTTATGAAATAAATGACTAGCACAACACTTTATATATTCTGGGTACTTAATATTTACTGTACTGAATGGTTACTATGCTGTTTCAACAATTTGACTAGCAGCTGTTGTGGGGGTGAAAAACCAACACAAACCCAACAACAGGAATGCTGCAAGCCCAAGTTCTTTTGATCTGCTTTACTAAGGAAAACAATGCCTAGGGGTTAGTAATCTTACTTTAATACAACATAGAAATATCATTTACTCAGCTCAGGGGGAAAAGCCAACACCCTCAACTTTGAAATAAACACAAACAGCAAATAAACATGAATCAACAGCCAGATTTCTATCTGACAAAATCACAATATATAGTTACCAGAGAAGCATCAACATCAAAGCCAGGGAGCTCATAACAATGGTTGGCCTAGAGTCACGCACCACTCCTGCTGCAGCTCAGAGCTCCAAAAGAGAAAGCCAACCTCTGTGTTTATATATCTTGTTCAGGGTCAAAGGTGAGTCACACATGTGACTTACCCACATGACCTAAAATCATCACAAAAATGAGACTTAAACCCACGTGTTATAAAAGTCTCTGATGTCACGAACATGTCACTGAAACCCATGTAAACTAGCCTTCCCCTTGAGGCAAGGAAGTTATCAAGGACTCCTAATTTAATCAAGGAAACAAAGGCCAAACTCTTCAAGGGCACTTAGTTGAATAAGTTCTAAGAGCCCATCTTGATTCCCAACACACATGCTAAGAGTTCTGCATTTGAAGTCAGAGGACTGAATTCATATCCTGATTCTGTGATTTTTCTACCTGTGTCACCTTGGGCAAGTCACTTCACATTTCTGAGTCTCATTTTCCTAATATGGTGTCAAAATCATCATCATCATCATCATGACTATTACCATGACCATGTTCATCATCACCATGACAACCACCATCATCATCATCATCATCATCATCGTCAATGACAACAGCAACAGCAATGTGAAGCAATAGATAGAGAGTTAGACTTGGGGTCAAGGATATGTAAGTGAAAAATTGGCCACACTTACTAGCTGTGTAAACCTGGATAAGTCACTTATCCTCTAGCTACCTCAATTTCCGGAGTTGTAAAATATTTAGCACAGTGCCTGGCACATAGTAGATACTTAACAAATGCTAGTTTCCTTCTTCCTTCTTTAAGAAAAGCAACACCTAGTATTTACATGGCCCTTCAAGACGTGCAAAATGCCCCACAAATATTATCTGATTTTATTTTCACAACAAATATGGGATGTAGGTGGTTTTATTGTCCTTATTTTACAAATGAGGATACTGAAGCAGATAGATTACAAATGACTTACCTAAGGTCCCACACCTAGTTAATGTCTGAGGCAGGATTTGAACTCAGGTCTTTCCGACTTTAGTTCTAGTTCTACCCCCTGTGCCACCTAGGAGCCTCTGTTATATGGTATTTGAAGTTTTGCAACTCTCTAAAAATATTGATTGTGGGAGGAAGGGACTATTATTACCCCCATTTTACAGATGGAGGGAACCAAGAGAGGCAGAGGTTAAGTGACTTTCCCAGGGTCACACAGCTAGTATCTTAGGGAGGGTTTGAATTCAGATCTTCCTCTCTCTATATCTGCTATACTACCTCGCTGACCCAATATGTAAAAGGCAAGTTTGGACTACCTAGCCATTGAGGTTTCTTATGGCTCTAAATTTGTGATCCTATGATTCAATTAACTAAATATTTCTTGAGTACCTCCTATGTCTAAGGCAATATTCTAAGTGATAGAAAGACAAAAACAAACTGCCACCTTCTCTCAAAAAGCTTACATTTTTTTCCCTTGGTGGGTGGAAGGTTTATAACATTTATGCAAATAAGTAAATACAAAATGCATTGAAACTAATGAGAGAGAGAGAAAGAGACAGAGAGAGACAGAAAGAGAAAGACAGAGACAGACAAACAGACCAAGAAACAGAGACAGAAGCAGATAGAGACTAAGACAGACAGACAGAGAGAGAGAGAGAGAGAGAGAGAGAGAGAGAGAGAGAGAATTAATAACTGAGATTTACAGGAGAACGCAACTATTCATAAACTAGAACATAAAGTTTATCCTCAGGATGGGCAAAGTAGCCTACTATCTTCCAATCTTTCAGTGGAATTCTCACTGAAAAAGAGTAAAAAAATATTAAAATATAAAAAAATATTGAAGCTTAGCCATTAGACTTGAAGATGTTCATTTTACTAAACCAATGTTCTTTAAGGATGTGGAATTGTTTAAAACATAATAACTGGAAATGGTAACGGACATAGAACATCTGTTTAAAAATGAACAAACAAACCACAACAACAACAAAAAGTTCCTAGATGAGAGCTTGGGTGTTCCACTGATGCTGATTTATGTATGGACCATTTTTCATTTTACTTCAGAATGTATTTTACATTTTAAATTCTCAAGGTGTCAGTGCACACAATATTAAAGATAAACTCTCAAAGAAAAAAATAACGAAACACACTGTCATTGCTCACGAAACTCCAATAACTTGTGTTTGCCCAGCCTGTCTCTCTATTTTTAGAGAGATCTCTTCAGAGCCCTGTGGACATTTGTTCAAACAGTTCAATATCCTCTGGATTCAATAAAGATACTACTGAAGCTTCCAGGTGCATTGTAAACAACTTGGATTCTATACATTATAAAAGTTTGATTGTATCACAGAAAATGTAGGTCATAAAAAAGGAAACTTTTTCAGAGGTGCTATAAAATAGATTGAAACTTCAAGCCTAAGCACCTTTTCATTGAAAGGAATATTTCCACCCCATTCCAAGTTTTATCCTTCTTTTACATTCCTCTTTTCTCACTCCCTTTTCCCCATCTTCTGCTCCCCCTCCTTTAAAACAAGTATACCTGTCAGTATTCATATTTTTCATTCCACAAGACCTTCTTGGATTTCCAAATCAAATTGCCATCACCGTATGCTTTAGTGAATGAGTACTTTAATACTTGAATGTTTCAATGCCTCCATAATCGCTGATCTTCCCTTACAAAACAGATTAGCACTTTCTCTTCCTTTGAGAATTGCCTAGAGCTTTGAGAGGTTAAATAACTTTCCAAGGGTCTGAAAATGGTGTGTGTCAGAGGTAGGACTTAATCAGAGTTTTTGCTGATTTAGTCATTGTCAATCTACTTCTGGGATTGTTGCATGGTTACAACCTCATCATTCAGAGAAACTATTATCTCCAAAGTTACCAATGAACTTTTACTTGTAGAATATACTGTCTTTTTCTCAATCCTTATTCGCCTTGACTTCTTTTTCTTCTTTGACCCTGTTCATGATGCTCTCCCTCTTCATATTTTTTTCTCCTTAAGAATACCACTAAACACATGTCATTTTTATTTTTCTTTCATCTCTTTGGCAGACAGACATATTAGTGGTATTGCCAGGTCAAAGAGAATCGGCAGTTCATAGTTTTGGGCATAGCTCCAAATTGTTCTTCTTTAAAAATAATTACTGATATCTTTGATTTATTTTTTTTTGAAAACTGTCTATTCTTATACATTTACTATTTATCAATTGGGGAATGACCCTTGTTTATAAATTTGACACAGTTCCCTATGCGTTTGAGAAATGAAACATTTATTAGAGAAACTTGGTGTAAGTTCCACTTTTTCCTCCTATGTTTTTTTTCTCCATTCTAATTTTGACTGCATGGGTTTTGTTCATTTAAAACCTTCTAAATTTAATATGATCAAAATTATCCATTTTATTTCCCATAATGCTCTCTGTCTTTTGTTTGGTCATGACCTTTACCTTTATCCACAGATCGAAGATCCAAGAGGTATTTTCCTGTGCTCCCCTAATTTGTTTAAGATCTTATTCATTATATCTTAACCATGTACCCATTTTAACTTTACCTTAGTATACTGTGTGAGATTCCAATCTAAGTCAACATACCATTTTCCACTTTTCCTGGCAGTTTTTTAAACAGTGAGTTCTTGCCCCAATAACTTGGTTCTTTAGATTTATCAAAAGAAGGCTATTGTGGTCATTTATTTCTGTGTGTTGTGTACCTAAGCAAATCTGCTGAACATTAAAATCTATTTCTTATCTGGTATCAGATTGTCTTGAAAAATAACACTTTGTAATATGATCTGAGATTTAGTACTGATAGAAGTCCTTTTTTCACATTTTTATTATTAATTTATTTTTGGTTCTATATAATAATTCTTTGGTAATTTGATTGGTATGACAATAAATAAGAAAATTAATTTATGGAGTACTTTCTTTTTACTAAATTTGCCGAGCCTACTCATGAGCAATTAATATTTCTCCAATTATTTATATCTATCATTATTTATGTGAAAAATGTTATAATTGTGTTCATATCGTTCATTGTATGAGGAAGGTAGACTTCCAAGTATTTTATGGTATCTGGAGTTATTTTACAAGGGATTTCTCTCTCTCTCTGTTCCTGATGGATTTTTTTTAATTTTTAATTTAATTTATTTATTTAACATATTTAGTTTTCAGCATTGCTTTTCACAAGAGTTTGAATTACAAATTTTCTCCCCATTTCTACCCTCCCCCCCCACTCCAAGATGGCATATATTCTGGTTGCTCTGTTCCCCAGTCAGCCCTCCCTTCCTGATGGTTTTTAGTGCTAATAGATAGAAATGCTAATAATTTGTGTGGGTTTATTTTATATCTTGCAACTTTGTTAAAGTTGTTCATTGTTTTGACTAGTATTTTTCATTTATTTACTAGGGTTTTCTAGTCATACCATCATACCATTTGCAAAAAAAAAAAGACGATAATTTTGTTTCTTTATTGTTTACTCTTATTCTTTCAATTTCATTTTCTTGTCATTTTTATACTTATCATTTCTATTACATTGTCAAAAATTAATGGTAATAATGGACATCTTTGGGTCACCACTGATCTTTTTGGAAAAAAAAAAAAACTTCTAGTTTTTAATCATTACAGATAATCCTAACTCTTAAGTCTTAGATAGATACTACTTAACTTTTTAAGAAAAGTTTCCTTTATTCCTATGATTTCTTGTCTTCTTAATAGGAATGGATACTCTCTTCTCACAAGCTTTTTTTCTGCATCTATTGATATGATCACATAATCTTTGTTGGCTTTGCTATTGATACAGTCAATTATGCTCATGTTGATACAGTCAATTTTCTCATGTTGAACTATCCCTGAATTCCTTGTGGAAATCTAACTTGGCCATGGTGTAGGAACTTTGTGATAGATTGCTTATAATCTCTTGTTAATAATGTATTAAATTTTTATGACAACATTCATTACAAAAAGTGATTTATAGTTTCATTTCTGTTTTTCCCCTCCATGATTTAGGTACCAAACCATACTTGTTTCATAGAAAACATTTGGTAAAACTCCTTTATACATTTTTTCAAAGAGTTTATAAAGTGTTGAAATTGATTGTTTTAAAATATTTAATAGGATACCTTTGTTCTTGGAAATTCATGATTTTGTAAATATGCATCTATTTTATTAGATTGTCAGGTTTATTGGCATTTATTTGGGCAAAATATATCCTAATTGCTTTAATTTCATCTTCATGGGTTGTTCCTTCAAACTTTTAATTTTTGAGCCAGGTGATTTGAATTTCTTGTATCTTCTTAAGAATCAAATTATAGTTAATTTGTTTTATTGATTTTTTTAAAATAAGGCAAGCACCTTGTTTATTAGATCAATACTTTTACTTTCAATTTTATTAATTTCTTCTTTGATTTTCAAGATTTCTATTTTCTTGTTTATTCAGTGATTTTTGATTTGTTCCTTTAGTAGCTTTTTCAATATGTGTTTCCCATTAATTGATCTATTTTACCTCTTTTTAAAATTGATATACATATTAGAGATATAAATTCACCCCTAAATATTGTGTTGGTTGCATCCTAAAATTTTTGTTATGTTGTCTCATTGTTTTCAATATCTTTAACGGAATTAGTGATTGTTTCAGTGATTTGTTCTTTGGTTTACTAATTCATTAGGATTAGATATTTCGTTTCTAAATAATTCTTAATCTATCCTTCTAAAGACATTTATTTAATATAATTTTATTGTATTAATGTAACTAAAGCATACATTTAATATTTATGCTTTTTGGAATTCGTTTGTGAGATATTTATGGACTCATAATCAATTTTTGTTAAAATAGCATATACAGCTCAGAAAAATGTATGTTCCTTAATATTTACATTCAGTATTCTTCAGAAATCTGTCACATCTAAATTTTCTAAAATTCCATTGACTTCCTTAACTTTTTTCTTATTCATTTTATAGTTAGATTTGTCTATTCTTGAGAGGGGAAAGTTGAATTTCTCCACTAGTACAGTTTTATCCTTCTGTAATTCATTTAACTTTTCCTTGTAGAATCTGGATTCCATGCCATTGGTGTAAATACATTTTCTATTGATAAAATTTGATTCTGCATTGCTTCTTTTAGCAAAATTTAGTTTCCTTGATTATCCATTTTAATTATGTCTCTTTTTTGCTTTTGTTTGTTTGAGATGATGATGTCTACCCCCCCACTTTTTTTTTTCCTTCAGTGGAAGCATAGCAGATTCTGTTTCAGGCCCTTATTTTGATATTACATGTGTCTTTCTGTTTCAATTCTGTTTCTTAAAAATCACATTGTTGAATACTGGTTTGTAATCTTTTCTACTATCTGCTTCTTTTTTGAGGGTGATTTAATCACATTACTTTAACAGTTATGCTTACTGTGTATTTCCCTTCATCCTATTCTATTTATCCTTTTTTAACACTATCACATTCTCAAAAGTATATTTTGCTGGGGGAGGAGCCAAGATGGCAGCTGGAAAGCAGGGACTTGAGTGATCTCCCCTGCAGGTCCCTCCAAACACCTATTAAAATGGCTCTGAACAAATTTGAGAACTGCAGAACCCACAAAATACCAGAGGGAGGCACAGCTCCAGCCCAAGACAGCCTGGATGATCGCAGGGTAAGGTCTATCCCGTGGAACTGAGAGCAGAGTGGAGCAGAGCCCAGCATGAGCAATGCCCAGACCAACCAAACCAGGAGCCAGGGAGATGTGGCAGCTACCAGACTTCTCAACCCACAAACACCAAAGACAACAGAGAAAATTAGTGGTAAAAGCTGATGGGACAGAGGGAAAGGAGTTTGTGAATCAGCCACCGCCCCTGGGGCAGTGGAGGTGATGCAGCTGTGAGGCTGCTTACAGAGCTACAGCTACAATTTCTTCCAGCCCCAGACCTAGCTGGTGGGAGGAATTAAGTGGCAAATCTGAGCAGGAGTGCAGAGCCAGCTTAGATCTGAGTCTGGTCCTGGTTGGCAGTTCTTGGGGGAGAAGGAGCGCTGGTGTGGCAGAGCTTGCTGTGTAGACATAACTCTGAAAACAACGCTGCAGCCCCTCAAGCTTGGGACAAAGTACTCTCTACTCTGCAAGCAGTCATACCCCGACAAAATACTCAAGGATCAAGTAAGTTGGCTGGGAACATGGCCAGGCAGCAAAAACAGACTCAGATTCAGCCTGAGACTTTTGAATCTTTCTTGGGTGACAGAAAAGACCAAAACATACAGCAAGAAGAAGACAACAAGAAGCCTCCAAGAAAAACATAAACTGGTCTCGGGACATGGAGGAGCTCAAAAAGGATTTGGAAAAGCAAGTTAGAGAAGTAGAGAAAAAATTGGGAAGAGAAATGAGAGTGATGCGAGAAAACCATGAAAAACAAGTCAATGATTGGCTAAAGGAGACCCAAAAAATACTGAAGAAAAGAATACCTTAAAAAATAGACTAAATCAAATGGCAAAAGAGCTCCACAAAGCCAAAGAGGAGAAGAATGCCTAGAAAAGCAGAATTAGCCAAGTGGAAAAGGAGGTCCAAGAGACCACTGAAGAAAACACCTTAAAAATGAGACTGGAACAAGTGGAAGCTAGTGACTACGAAAAATCAAGAGAATATAAAACAGAACCAAAGGAATGAAAAGATGGAAGACAATGTGAAATATCTCATTGGAAAAACCACTGACCGGAAAATAGATCCAGGAGAGATAATTTAAAAATGATTGGACTACCTGAAAGCTATGATCAAAAAGAAAGCCTAGATATCATCTTTCAAGAAATTATCAAGGAGAACTGCCCTGATATTCCAGAGCCAGAGGGGAAAATAGAAATTGAAAGAATCCACCGATTGTCTCCTGAAAAAGATCTCAAAAAGAAAAGTCCTCGGAATATTGTCACCAAATTCCAGAGCTCCCAGATCAAGGAGAAAATGCTGTGAGCAGCCAGAAAGAAACAAGTTAAGTATTGTGGAAACACAATCAGGATAACACAAGATCTAGCAGCTTCTACATTAAAGGATTGAAGGGCTTGGGATATGATATTCCAGAGGTCAATGGAACTAGGATTAAAACCAAGAATCACATACCCAGCAAAACTGAGTATCATGCTCCAAGGCAAAATATGGATTTTCAATAAAATAGAGAACTTTCAAACTTTCTCAGTGAAAAGACCAGAGGTGAATTGAAAATTTGACTTTCAAACACAAGAATCAAGAGAAGCATGAAAAGGTAAACAAGAAAGAGAAGTTGTAAGGGACTTACTAAAGTTGAATTGTTTTCTTTACATTCCTAAATGGAAAGATGATGTGTAGAATTCATGAGACCTCAGTATTAGGGCAGCTGAAGGGAATATACATACATACATACATACATACATACATACATACATACATACATATAGACAGAGGGCACAGTGTTAGTTGAATATGAAGGGATGACATCTAAAAAATTTTAAAAAATAAAAAAAAAATAAAAAAATAAAATCAAATTAAGGGATGAGACAGGACTATATTGAGAGAGGGAGAAAGGGAGAGGTAGAATGGGGTAAATTATCTCACATAAAAGTGGCAAGAAAAAGCAGTTCTTTGGAAGGGCTCTCATCGGATTTGACCTGAGGAGGGAATAACATACACACTCAATTGGGTATCTTACACCACAGGAAAGAAGGAGGAAGGAGATAAAAAAGGGGACAATATAAGGGAGGGCAGATAGGGGGAGCAGGTAATCAAAAACAAACAGTTTTGAAAAAGGACTGAGTCAAGGGAGAAAATTAAATAAAGGGGGATAGGATAGGAAGGAGCAAAATATAGTTAGTGTTTCACAACATGAGTATTGTGGGAAGGTTTTACATAATGATACACATGTGGCCTATGTTGAATAGCTTGCCTTCTTAGGGAGAGTGGGTGGGAAGAGAAGAGGGGAGAGAATTTGGACCTCTGAGTTTTAAAAACTGATATTGAAAGAAATGTTTTTGCATGCAACTAGTAAATAAGATATACAGGCAATGGGGCATAGAAATTTATATTGCCCTACAAGAAAGTAAGGGAAAAGGGGATGGGGGGGGAATGGGGTGACAGAAGGGAGGGCTGACTGGGGAATGGAGCAACCAGAATTTATGCCATCTTGGAATGGGAGTAAAGGTAGAAATGGGGAGAAAATTTGTAATTCACACTTGTGAAAGTTAATGCTGAAAACTAAAATATTAAATTAAATAAATAAAGAACCCCCCCCCAAAAAATAAAAAATAATTAGGCCACTTTAACAAAAAGTATATTTTGCTTCCATTAACCTCTCCTTTTAGCATTTTTCTTTTTTATAGCCATTTCCCTTCCCACATTACTTTTGGGTACAGTGGTTTTCTATCCAACTGAGTAAGTGTGAATCTATCTATCTATCTTCTTCCCATTTTGAATAAGTAAGGATGAGAGTTAGATTCGAACATTACCACTATCCCCATTTACCCCTTCATTATAAAAACTCTTCCTAGTGTACCTCTTTCACATTAACAATTTCCCCTACTCCTTTCCCAGTGTACCTCTTTTTCTCCCCTTTTCATTTTTTTCTAGTTCATCCCATTATAATTGACTAATGCTCATGCCTTCTGTCTAAGCAGACTCTATCTAATTGCCCTACTGTTCATCATGTTCTTAGGGGGTACATATATCAACTTTCCATATATGAAACAATTTAAATTGTAAACAGTTTAAACTCATTGAATCCCTTATTATTTCTCATTGATTTTTACTTTTTTATGATTCTCTTGAATCTTGTGTTTGAATATCAAATTTTTGTTTCCAGTTCTTGTTTTCCATCAGGAATGCTTGATATCCTCTATTTTGTTAAATATCCATTTTTTACTTGTTGGATTGTACTTAGTTTTGCTAAGTACATTATTCTCCCCTTTGTTTAATTGTTTCTTCCTGGCTGTTTGCAGTGTTTTCTCCTTGACAAGTAAGCTAAAGAATTTGTCTATAATAGTCCTGTGAGTTTTTATTTTGGGATCTCATTTAGGTGATCAGTAGATACTTTCAATTTCTATTTTGCCCTTTGGTTCTAAAATGTCTAGGCAGTTTTCCTTTATAATTACTTAAAATATGATATCTAGGCTCTTTATTATGATCATGGCTTTCAGGTAATCCAATAATTCTTAAATTATTTCTCCTTGATTCATTTTCCAAGTTAGTAGTTTTTTTCTTATGAGTTATCTCACATTTTCTTCTATTTTTTCATTTTTGACTTTGATTTATTGTTCATGTCTTATACAGTCATTAACTTCTGCTTGACCAATTCTATTTTTAAAGGAATTATTTTCTTCAGTGAAGTTTTGTGCCTCTTTTACCATTTGGCCAATTCTGATTTTTGAGTATTTCCTTCAGTTATGTTTCATGTCTTTTTTCTAAGGTGTTAGCTCTGTTTTTGTAATTTTCTTTCATTGTACCCATTTCTTTTTCTAAATTTATTCTACTCCCATTATTTGATTTTTAAAATATTTTTGTTTTGCTTTTTATCTTTTTCTTAACACTTTTATGAATTCATTTTTGAAACTGTCTCCAATCTGTATTTTTCTTTGAAGCTTTGTTTGTAGATGCTTTCAATTTATTGTATTCTTCTGACCTTGTGTCTTCATCTTCCCTGTTACTGTAATAGCTTTTAAAGCTCAGGTTCATTTGTTGTTGTTTGTTCATTTCCTCAGCCTATTTCCTGTGTTCCAACTTTATTTTTGAGTGGGTTCTGCTTACTTCTGGTGATGGGGGTGACAGTCCTGAATTTCAAATTTTTATGCTTAACTGTTTTAACAGCTGTTCTGGGGACCTATAAGTTTTTGGAGCTTCCAAAGTCATACGATCCAGGGAGAGTTGTGGTCACTGCTCTTCTGGTCCTTACTCCAAGAAGACATGCTTTCCTCTCTCTCCAGGACCATACCCAAGTAATATCTCTTCTCCTTTATCAATGTAAACACTCCTCACTTAGTTGCAACTGCAACCTGAAATTTGATAATGGATAATGTAATCACTAAATGGCCCTCATCCTGCATCCAGTACTAGTTCAGGTGTCCCAGTTTTCTCTTTCTGATCTGGTGTCCAGTCTCTAAACTGTCTCTTGGTTCTGTGCCTGCCTGGTACTGCTGTTGCTACTGCCTCCAAATCCAGTACTTCTCTCCCTTCCATGTCGCCTCTGTAGTAAGGTTTGTCTCTTTATACCTTGGTTTCTATCTGTAAGTACTTATTATCTGCCAGGCACTGGGCTAAAAGTAGGGATATAATAATGAAATTAAAATCCCTCCTATTCTCCAAAAACTCACATTCTGATGGGGGAGACATCATGCATATAAATAAATCTGAACAGAATAGATGGAAGGTAACCTTAGAGAAAGAAGCTCTGGCAACTGGGAGGGAAGGTGACAAGGAAAGTTCTCATGGAGATGATTGCATTTGATTTGCAAGTAGACACATACAAGGTAATGAAATCAACTTGTTAGGGAAGGGGGTGCTTTAAATCAGTGGGGTACACTTAAGAAAAGAAATGTGAACCATTATTATTCAATTTAGATCAGCTATGTTGTGTGGTGGATAAAATGCCCACCCTGTATCGAAGAAGACTCATCTTCCTGAGTTCAAATCTGGACTCAGACACTTACTACCTGCCTGATCCTGGGCAAGCCACTTAACAATGTTTGCCTCAGTTCCTCATTTGTAAAGTGAGCTGGAGAAGGAAATGGTGAACCACTCCTATATCTTTGCCAAGAAAAACTCCCATGAGGTCACAAAGAGTCAGAAACAACTGAGATAATTCAACAATAACACCAAACTACATAGGGAACTCTGTGGGCCACATATTGATTTAAGAAACTACATAGTAACAACATTACCTACATTTTACTATATTTTTATTTTAAAAATAATTTCTAATTATATTTTAATCTGGTTCCAGTTTTCCATAGGTGAATCTAGTATTTGAAACTTCTGCTCTAAGTTATTAAATATCCCAGTTAAATTAGGCTTATATTCATACTGACAAATTTTTGTAAATTGATAACTTGAAACAAACTGATAACAAAATAAATTGATAAAACAACAAGAATGAAGCAACCCAACTATGATCTTTATCTGTAGTAGTCCCAAAGACTTCATTATGTGTCAGGCAATATTTTACTCTAAAACCAGATAGAGAAATCTCACTCCCTAGAACTTCATAAAACAAAGAAGTTATTTTCCCTTTCATAATTGAAAATGAGATTTCTTTCTTTACAAAGATTATAGCATTTAATGACCACAATTCATGTTTTGAAAGGCCTTCAGGTAACTTCTGGATCTACTTTCCCTTTTTATGACACTTGGAATTTGAAGGCTGTGCCAAGGTCATTAAGGTCTCCTCTATAAAATTAGGTGATATTTGAAAATCATTTAGCACAGTGCCTCCTCACACAGATTAGGAGCTTTTCCAATGGTTATTCCCTTCTTTCTCTACTTTCTCCTTTTTTCCTTCCTTTCCCTTCCCCTTCCTCATGTCTTCAATTCTCTCATTACAGCATCTGATCTAAAAAAAAAACCAAAAAACTGTTTCCTGAGTGTTAATGAGTGTTAGTTGTTTTGCCTTACGAATGGGACATGTGTTCTACAAAACATAAATGTTACCTGTCTACATAACTAGCTATTGGAAATACGTCATGATTGAATTTTTTTGTTTGTCTATATCGGCATAATCAAGTGTGCAATTTTCAAAACCAAGTCAACGGGGGAAAAATAACACAAAGGGGAAATTTTAATTCAGTCCTCAGAGAAATGTCTGTACAATAACTCCCAGGATCATAAATGTCAGAATAGAAAAAAAAATTCCCGAGGCTTATTTCCCTAAGCAACCTTTAATGTCCACAGCCACTGAACTGTACTAGTAAGCAGAGAATGCATCTGACTCCAAACAATGATTTTAGATATTTATGCCTTCTGTAGCAAAAATGAGAAATCACAAGTTTACTTATTCTTCTACTACAGATAGTGATTCTGTAACCTGGGAAGTAAGGGGTGTTTTAACAAGAAACAAATAAACAGCAACCCAAACCAAGGTTCAGTGTCTATTTAACATTTGATTTACCTATGTGATTTTGAATCTTAACAAATGAATTTTAGACTGAAGAGGAGTTAAAATCATTAAATGACCAATAATTCTCAAATTTATGTCTGTGTGATGGACCCCGATAGTCTGCTGAAAACTATAAACTCTCAAGGATTATATTTTAAATGTATTAAATGAAGTCAAAGATTACAAAGGTAACTTTCCAAGTTCATGCACCCTCTGAAATCTATCCATAGACCCTTTGGGGATTTTTGGATAACAGAATAAGAACTCATGATCTATTTCAACTCCTTCACTTTACAGGATGTTTAACAAAAATAAAATGAGGAATTCTTCAAAGAAAATTTTCCCACAGTGACAATTTCATCTATCAAGACTCATACCTGCAAAATAAGTTTTTTTCAATGTCTTAGACAATTTCTTAAGACACGCTAAGTTAACTGACTTGCATGTGGTCCCATTTTTTAATACGTGTTACATGTAGACCCTTTTCTTAGGTCTTCCTGATTCCAATATTGACATTCAAGACACTATGAGGTAGTGATAGTTAATTGTAGAATATTCTACCCTTATGGTAATTGTAGTGTATTTCACATAATGAATTAAATCCAAATAAATTTTCCATACCCTGTTGTTTGGTCTCCCAGAGTCAAGTCTCTCTCCTCACTCCAGTCTATTCTCCACTCACATTAATTTTACTTAAGTGAAAATCTGACTATTTCACCCCTATTCAATAAACCTTAGTAATTCCTCAACACTTCTGGGATGAAGTATAAAACCTGATGTTTGGCATTCAAAGCCCGTTACACTTTGGTCATCTTTCCAATCTTAACATTCCTGACTCCCCTACTATGAACTCAGATACATCTCTGAGGTTCTATGAACCACTTGAAGTATCCTTTTGTATTAATAATTTACTAATCTAGTTTTGGCTCTAGGATACAACTTTTGGATATTGGATTTTTCTTGGAAGGTTTCTTGCCCTACCTGCTAGTCATAGGTGATGGTTTATATTTCAGTTAGAACTAGCACAGAAGTAAACCAATTATCATCATGATTCTACTTTCCCCTTTCCCATCCTGGGTTTTAAGTGCTAATTCAAGTTTTTTTAAGCAAAAATGACTTTTATTTTGGCATGTTCCTCCTTCTGGCACTGTTTGCACTTAGTGGAGGAAATGAATTATAATGCTCACGAAAAGCAAATACCAAAAGCCTTTAAATGAACATTTAGCCAGTAGAAAGCTGCAAGACAGCCAAGATAACTCTATGGCTGGGGAAAAAAAGCAACAAGATAATATGCTTTTGAAAATTTCATCATGAAGAAGAATAGCAAATTTCTAAATATACATACATATATAAATACATGTATATGTGTGCAATATATATATATATGTAATTCTCATAAAATATGTAGTATTGATATACTATGTGATGGGAGGGATAGAGTGCTACATTTGGAATCAGAAGACTTGTATTAAAATGCCACCTGCAATACTTACCAGCTATGTGGCCATTGGCATTTTACTTAAGATCTCTGATCATCTCTTTCCTAATCTATAAAAAAATGGGGATGATATGTTTGTAATACGTACCTGACAGTGATATCAATCAAAGAGGCAATGAATAGATATTAAATGTATATTATGTGTCAGGCACTGTGCTAGGTTCTGTGGCTACAAATATATAGAATGAAAAAATCCCCACTCAAAAAGAGCTTACTTCTACTGAAAGAAATAAGTGCATATATAAATATGTGTAGTATAAATATAAAGTAAGTAGTTGGGGCAGCTAGGTGGGCAGAGCAGATCGAGCACTAGATTTGGAGTCACAAAGATATGAGTTCAAATCTGTACTCAGACACAAAGTAGCTGTGTGACCCCAAGCAAGTAATTCAATCCTTTTTATCTCAGTTTCCTCAACAGTAAAATGAGCTGGAGAGGGAAATGGCAAGCTACTTCAATATCTCTGCCAAGAAAATCCCAAATGGAGTCACAAAGAGTTTAACTTGACTGAAACAGCTAAATAACAACATGTCTCTGTCTCTGTCTCTGTCTCTATCTATCTATCTATCTATCTATCTATCTATCTATCTATCCATCTATCTATCTATCTATCTATCTATCTATCTATCTATCTCCCCATCTCCCCTTCTGTCTCCACACACACATTCAGATGCATGTATATGTATGTATATAAACATGCATCTATGTGTATATGTGAGTATACATATGTGTATGTATTTGAGGTAGTTGGTTGCTCAATGGATAGAGGACTTGGCCTGGAATTGGCAATACTTTAGTTCAAATCTAGCCCCAGAAACTTTCAGCTGTGTGACATTGGACAAGTCACTTTACCTCTAATTACCTGGCAAAAGTATCCACTGTATCCGAAGGAGAAGGAAATTAGGCAAAGCACTTCACTGTCTTTGCTAAGAATACTCCATGAGCAGCTATGGTCCATGGGGTCATGAAGAATCAAATGAGACTCAACAATAACAACAAAAAATAAATAAATGCAAATATATAACAGATTATATATTTACTATGTGATATAATATGCTATGTTATATGCATACACATATCAGTTGAGTCCAAGGTAGTTTGGGAAGGAAGGCACTAGCAACTTAGGGAATTAGCAAAGGCTTTATATGGCATTAAATCTTAAAGGCAATGAAGAAAAGGTAAGTTGAAAGTACATCCAAAGCATGAGGAGCAGCCAGTCCAAAGCACAGAATATCATGTGTGACAGACAGAAAGGAGATCTAGTGGGCTGGATTCTAGCATACAAGAAGGAAGTGAAATCCAAGGAGGCTAGAAAGATAACTTGGATTCAGAATGTGAAATGCTTAAAAGCTAAACAGAGGAATTTACGTTTGATCATAGAGGCAACAGGAGTTGATTGCATCAAAATGGTCACTTAATATAATATTTATAATATGTTTTTAAAAATGTTGCAGAACTATATTTTCATTATGATCTCAGCAGCATTGATTCAATTGTTGCTAATCAGTGGACACAGATCTAGTGCTGGGTGTGGTGGGGGCAGGGATTAAAGTACAGGGAAGAGGTCTCCAAATTCATCCCTTTTATTCCATAAATAATCCAACATGTCTTCTGCAGGTGGGATAATTAACATGCCTTATGTAGGCATTATTTTCAAATGCACATAGATGCATTTCAAACAAATAATAAAAGTACAGAGCAATTAGGCAGCTAGGCAGTACTTCAGCTGGAGTGCTAAATTTGTATTTGGGGAGAGTTGAGTTCGAATATGGCTTCAGAAAATTTCTAGTTGGGTTATCTTGAGTAAGTCATTTAACCTCGGTCTATCTCATATAATATAATAGATGGATATAATGATGGGACTTACCTAACAGGGTTGTTGTGAGGACAGATGGTATAATATACATAAGGTATTAAATTAAATTACATTAAAGCACCTTATAAATGCTAGTTATCAAGTTCAGGACTTTCTATGCATTCTACCAAGGTAGTGCCAGCTCTGCCATTAACTAGTACACATATTTAACCACAAAATTCTCCCATTCTGAGACTCAATATCTTCCTGGACAGAATATCTCTTCAGACCGTGATTCTTTGCTGAACTCATCAACTACAATCCACCTCTATTTATCCATCATTGTCATATTTCCAATTGATTATCCAAGGAGGATCATTGTGGACCATTCCCTCCACTATGCAGAAACTCAACCAAAATAATATTCAGGATGGAAAATTCAAGGACTACTGTCCTTAGTTCTAGCTACCTTAACCTCCAACATCATTAAATGAATAAAAAACTGGCATAGTCAAAAATGAACTGAATTATGAATAGGTCTGTCAGAGATGAAAGCAATAGTCTCCTTGTGAGATGAGGGGATGGGGTAAGGATTTGATTTTTATAATATTTGTGAAAACAAAGGTCCATTTTTAAAACATCTATTTTATTCAAATGGTTCCTTATGGCTGGTTTCTTGTTATGAAATGACTTGAAAAGTCCATAAAGAATAAAAGTTGTGAATACCTTAAGAGGTAGTGGAGAGGTGCATAGAGTGATTGAGTAGCTCATAGTGTCTTAAAATGAGTTAAGCATGGGACTTTTCTTGAATGGCAAATAGGATGGTATCAGAGTTATCATACTCTTTCCCCACCCAACCCTCCCACCCTGACTGAGTCTTCTCACGTCCAATGGAAATAATAAAATTCTTCCAGGCCCTCTTCACATGTCATTAACTCAAGTCTCCTCACTATCTTGCTTATATTTTACTGGGCATTCTCCAGATGATCAATATCCTTTTACATAGAACTGAATGTAATTTTCCAATGTGGCCAACCTGGACTGCTTGTTCAATGGAACATGATGGAACCTAATGTCAAGTCCTTGCAATCAACACTGCTGCTATAGGTTTCATTCTAAGTTGCTTTTTCACATACCTGTTTAAAAAAAAAACATTTCATTGGCTAATTAGTTGTAATTGATTGCGTATAGACTCTAAAATCTCTTGCCAATATCAAATACACATGTACAGTATTTTTATCCCTCATGTTTTTCTCTTATGATTCCAAACCATACAGTGATAATAGCTCTCATTAAGAAGGCAAGGATATATTCTTTATGATGGTCCATTGAACAAGCAGTGAAAACAGCACTAAAACCTGTTTCAAGAGATTTGGGTAAGAATCTCAGCTCTGGAAAGAGCTATGTAATCATGGACTGGTGAGTTATATAATTTGTCAATGCCCCTATATTTGGAGATGAAAGAGTAAGAATATTTTTTATCACATATTCCACTGGGCTATCATGACAAAAGTACTTTATTAAACCTAAAAGCACTAATGAAAAAGAAGTTACAATTTATAGATACTGATTTCATGCTTTCTGTACAGTAGATGCAAAGGAGGTTATTTGAACTTCTTATTCTTTGCTTTGAAAAAAAAAGTTTCTTCGATATGTCTATGTATTTGAGAACAGTTTTGATAGCTTGAAAATTGTAAGAACAAAATAGTCAGAAAGACCATTGCATATGTAATCATGCATATGAATATCTTTATATATATGTGAATATTTGTGTATCCATTGCGATTGTGTGTGTCTGTATAAAAATGGGGAATGGACCTATAATTTCACTTATATGAGGAACTATTAGGGAAAGAAGTACGCACTATCGATTCCCATTGCTACTTTTATAATCTAAAGTCTTAGAGCGATGCTCAGGACAGTGAGTGGTTAAGTTAAGTGATTTTCCCAGGGACATATAGTCAATATGTCAAAGTTGGGACTTGACTCAGATTTTCTTCATTCTAAAGCTGGCCCTCTTCATTCTTTAATCCCAGCATATTGACATACACATACATACGTATATATATGCATGTCCTTCTAAATATATATATATATATACACATATACAAATGCATGTATTACATATATTTGTGTGTATGTATGTATGTATATCCATATAGCTGCATATACAAACATATTGTATGTATGTATGTATCTATGTATGTAAGTATGTGAGACAGAGAGATAATATGAATAACATCAAAGTGTGTAGCAGAGCCAGGAAGAATTGAGTTCAAGTCCCAGATCTGATATTTAATGCCTGTGTGAAACTGAGTAAGTCACTGAACCTCTTAGTGCCCCAGTCGACTTTTGAAGTTCGTAAATTGCAGAGCTGGTTCTGATCTGCACAGAAAGGAAAACCAATTTCATACGTCTAAGGGATACATAGTGAGGAATTCCCTTTTCAAATGCAGGTTAGCACCTGGCCTGTGACTTATAGCCTTAATGGCAAGGACACTGGGAATTAGGGACTTTCCTACGGCCACACAGCCACTGTGTGTCAAAGGTGTGGCTTAAGCACAATATAAAACAATAAATTGCAGAGCTGTCAATCTATGTTGACAGTAAGAGTCTATCACCTGAGAGTTCCCTAAATCAGTTAATTTTCATGTTCAGTACCTATACCAATATCTTCCTGTTTTCCTTTATCTTTTTTTCTATCATGTCATCTTTTATTTATCCATTTATTATCATTTATTCTCTCTCTCTGTCTCTCTGTCTCTGTCTCTGTCTCTCTCTCTCTCACACACATTTTCCATTAACCTAACTTCTTATTTCCAATCTAAATACATGGAATTTTGCAGAGTTTTTGATGAGTCACAATGACTCAGAGGTTGATACTGTATGACAAAAAAATATTCTGATGGTCTCAGGAATGGGAGACAATCTCTTGGTGGATTTTCATTTGCGCATTTGAATGAGGAGGGCTACTTTGAATTCCTAGGTGAGAAAAGGGGAGTTGGTTGTATTGCTTTAGCATTCCCCATGTTATGAGACCATGATAACTTTGTTTCTTTTGCGTTTGTTCCCTAATATTAGGCAAGTAAGTATCTTGAGTTTGGGTGCAACCGGGCACCAACCTTGTTCTGAATTCAGGACATCTAATGATCCATTGGCAATCTGAGTTGGTAGCAGAATCTATCAGTTATTACAGGAGTATTCACAAAATTAGGGAGCAAAATTGGTAAGTTGTTGCTAGGTTTCATTAGGCCTTGAATGACAGGATAAGAAGAGAAAATTAGAATTTCTTTTTTTTAAATTTAGTTTTATAAAACATGAAACTTTTTTTATTTCTAGTGAATTTACTTTGCTAATTATGGCTCACTTAATGCTAGCATTAAACTGAGATGTGTTCCTTAAGGACACATTGCTTTATGGATGGGGAACTGGGCTAGCATATGCAATTTACCACACATTATTGAGAATTGACTATATATGTGAACAGCTTCATTGTGTAAAATTTGCTATGTACATAAATATATCCCCAGAGAAAATGAGTGGTGACCATTCTTCTTAAATATTTGGGCAATTTGGGCACCGTTTATTCAGCAGTAATAAGGATTTACAAATCTCATTACGATAGTATTGTAATATCACTTTTCCCCCCAGCAGCAAATTTTGATTCAATCTGTTGGTTCAAATAAAACAAGCTATAGATCTTTGCAAGCAGATGGTGTATTCTCCTAGCTCTACAACTGGGAAAGCAAATTGCAGCATTTCAGAAAGGACATGATGTTTGTGTATTATGAAAAAAAAATAAAGATACAAATGTTTTTAATGGGATGCAAGATCCATCAAAGAGATATTTTGAATACAAACTACTGTATCTTGTTTCCACTGTACTGGAAAACATGTCATCATCCCTGGCAAATGGCCAAAATTTTCTTTCTTAACCCCAGGCAGAAAAAATGTCAAAACATCACAAGAAGCAAGCACATTTCTCAAGAGTGTTCAGATTACTGAAAAGAGATGCTATCCAGTTCTGAGTGAATTTAATGTGGTTTGGGGGTTGTCAGGAGGACTTAAGGAATTATCTGGTGGGATTTCCAGCAAGATGGCTGAGTGAGTTTTCTTGATAAAATTCAACTCTCCTGTTTCATTTCCAAAAAGAAAAAAAAAGAAAGAAAGAAATCTAATGAAGTTAAAGAACACCTTCATTAAAGAAATGAGGAAAATGAGTCTGTTGAGATGTGTGTAGATGAGTGAGAGTCAAGTCAATAAACATTGATTTAGGATTTATTATGTGCCAGATACTGTGTTAAGTGCTGAGAATACAAATACAAGAAGAAAGAAAGACATTCCCTGTCCTTAAAATAAGTTCTGGGAGGAACTAACCAATCATAGAAAGGGGCAATGGGTGGAAAGCACTTCCTGGGTGAGAAGACCAGGGGGAGGAACTCCATAGTGAAAAGTTTTCTGTGGCATGAGATGAAAAATCTGGAGAATCAGGGAAACTTGAAAAAAAGAAAGGGAAACATACCCATGTCAGGAACAAATTGGAAAACCCTAATCTACTGTCTTACAGCTAAATAAATTATGTTTAGTACAAAGTAGTAGATAGAACATAGGGAACTGAGTCAGTAAGATGGTGGTTCAAATCCTGTCTCAGACACTTAAGCGCTAGGTGATTTTGGACAAGTTGTTTACTTCTTATGGTTTCAGTGTCCTCATTTCTAAAACGAGGAGCATTAGGTTCAGTGGTCACTGAGGTCCAGTCTGTCTCTAAATCTTTGATACTATGATTTGTTATAAAGGGATTTGGGGAAAATTTAAACTCTACCTTACCTCTTCCTTTAAAGGATTATTCAGCTACCACCTCCTACCAGAAGTCTTTCCTGATTTCCCTTCTCCAAGCTATTATTTCTCTCTCCAACCTGTAAATACCACATATGTACTTTGTATTTATTTATCTTTGTTCCTATAATGTACCTTGAGTAAAATATAAACTTAAGTTCTTCTTAACTAGGAACTTTATTGTATTCATCATTAAATTCCTGAAACCTAGCACAATGACTTTCACATTTTTTACATGAAGTGTACATTAAGTATTCATTGAAGTGAGTACTACAAATAAACATTATCTAGAAGGAATGAATGATGTGTTGAAAAAAACCTTTAAGAGTCAAATTGAGATTATTAAGAATCTCAATAGTTAATTAACTCACTGAGAGAAAGAAAGAATATTACAACATCTTAAAATATAGAAGTACAATTAATGAAAAAAAAAAGGACAGGAAAGGGCAAACCTGAGATATAACACCTGGGAATTGTTCATGGGAATGCTTATAAAATTCATTGACTTCTCACAAGTTTATAGTATACAACATTTCAGAGGTGAAACAACAAACAAAAAGAGGCAAAAAAACCAAAATATAAGATTTGAGATGCCTACATGGTAACTGATCTAGATAACAACAAGAAAATTAGTAATTCTTTTAATTGTTGTTATTATTGTAACTGTTATTCTGACAAAATCCTAATAAATATCTCATTTCATCCTCATAACCAGCTTGGGAGGTAAATGCTATTATTATCCCATTGTGTGGATGATGAAACTAATGAACGTACTTGATAGAACACCCCTAGAATTATTGGTCCCCAAAAGAGAAACAAAAACTCTGAAACTTGTACTTCTGGATGTTATAACGTAAAATTTCCCAGAATCATTAAAAATGTTGGGCAAAATTAAAAATCATAGAATTTGTGATTCCTTGAGGCTCTTCATGAGTCTGCCAGACATTTCGTCAAAGAAACCCAAAGTGAATTAATCATATTAATTAATAATGAAATATACTGGCTTCATCAACAGAGAATCTTACAAGCAGACAGAAAGAAGGAACTCATATAAAATAATAATTCTAATCATTCATTATTCTCATTGTGGGCAACAAGAAATGTTAGGAAATACTTGGATTTAATAGAGTTAGAAAAGGGAGAAACTTATCTTCAACACCTATTTGCCTATCTAGACAAATTACACTGGGTATATTTTTTCATGATAAAATATGAGGCCTTAATATCATCATAGAATTTGGTATGGATCTACAAATGAAACTGGGAAATGTCTTTTGCATGCATAGAGAGTGGGTCAAAACCCAATTCTCTTAAATTATACAAAAAAATCATAATAAAATATAATTATAATAAGGCCACAATACCTATGAGATGTAGCTACAATGGTCTTTAAAGAAGATGAAAAAGTCCTAAATATTTTCATTAAGACTATTGGAAAACTGGGGTTCAATGTACTGAGCATACTGCTAAAAATATAAGGTCAATCATTAATCAATTAATTGAAGCAGACACAAGAAGTCCTTTTGACATTCAAAGTCAAAATTTAAATGTTGAGAATATAAGGAATAATCAAAGCAAAGTTTTTGAGAAGACCAAGAAAACTGGTAAACCAGTGATCTCTTTTTTATGAGGAAACCTCTCTTCAGAAATGAGAAGAGAAAAAATAACAAATGAAGAAGAAAGTAAGTTTCATCCCTAAAAGAATTATTAGACTGTTTTACACATGAGTAAATGCTAACAACCCTGAAGATTTTAATGAAATGGGAAAGATTAAAAAATAATAAAATAAGGAATAAATAGCTGAAACAATAAAATATAAGAAAGAGAAATTGAAAACTCCATCAAGCATTTTCCATGTTAAATTCTAATTGAGAATCAGATTGCCTTAAAAATGAATTCTAATAAACACTTAAATATTCAATAATTCTCATGGTACAAGGTAAACATACTATTTTCAAAAGTGAAAATGTCAGTTCATCAAATTCCTTCTATAAAATATGCACTTAGTACACAAACAAGAAGAATTAAAGGCAGAAAAAAAATGAACCAAAGACAAATATAAGGTATCAACATCGATGTGAAATATTAAATGAAATCCTGGAATTTGTATAATCATTTCCCAAAAGTTATTTACTATGACTAAGTTGCATTTACACCAGGACTGCAAAAAATGTTTTTATGAGAAAAACAATGAACATATAAATCATAGTGATTACAAAAAAATCTAAGCATATTACATCAATGAGAGTTGAAAAAAATGGCAAAATTCAGGATTCATGTTGAAAACTTTTAAACAGAGGAACGTAAGGGCTTTTCTTCAAAATATTCTTAAAAGTTAACTATTTAAAAGCTAATGTTACAATTATCTGCAGCCACGCTCTCCCACTGAGATAAAGGGAAAAGTAAGAATGCCTATTAGCATTATTAAAACTTGTCAAAGTCCTAGAAATACTACATATAGCAATATGATAATGATTAAAAAACAAATTGAGGAAATGAAAACTGAGAAATAGAAGAAAGGTTTTTGTAGACAATATGTGGTTTTACTAAGCAAATCCAAAATAACTGAGAAAAAAATTTAATTGAGACAAGTAACTTCAAATGGAGTGGCATGATAAATGAAGTGTAGAAAGTCAGTTCTTTACATCTGAATAACAACAGGAAAATTGAATGAGAGAGAAATGATGTTTAAGGTAGTAAATAATGCATTAATTATGTGAGATATAATTTGCCAACATGCAACTGGGGCTTATATAATACAAAAATAATTTCCATAGAAATAAAGAAGAATTAAATAACTAGAGAGGTATTCAATATTCGAGTTGTCTATGTTAAACTAATAAAGATGATAATAGTTTAAAAAGATAATCTAAATTTAAAAGAATTAATAGCAATTTTAGTACAAATTGGGCACAAAATAATTAGATAAAATATTCACAAATTTCACATGGATGAATAAAATGCCAAAAATATCATTGAAACAGAAAAAAAAGAAATGAAACAAAAAAAAACACCCTAATAATGGAGACCAACTGGCATTTGCAGACTTAATATATGCATGTCATATTTCAATGGAAAGTATTCTAAATTTTGAGTGTGAACACCCAGATTTGAAATGTTACATTGATATCTTTGTGGAAAAATCATGAATTTTCTGGTCCTCAGTTTCCGTATCTATAAAATGAACCAGATTATTTCAATTCTAATAAAGTTTACATCTCGAAATCTATGATCTTATCATCCTTTTTCAAAATATATCATCAACAAGTAATTATTAAAACTACTGTTGAATAAAATGAAAGCACATCAATATTTAGACTCCCAGAACATACATTCCATTGTGCTCCAGGAACTCTCTCTGACCACCTAATTGTCACATTAGCTCCCTGTGTCAGTGCAAGGCAACTCTCCCTCCTACCCCACCTCCATTTCTAGCTACACACTCATCGCTTGGACAATTCCACCCCCAAGCTGAATGTCTATGGACAATAATAGCTCACCTCAATTTATTCCTCAATGATTAATTTACCCTGAATCATCATTTTCTCTCCTCAGTGATTCCTAACCCCTGGCTGCCATTGTTCAATCTCTATTTTCACCACCACACTGACCACTTCTCCTATTCCTGTCTACCTCAACCCAACCTCACCAATATCCCAATATAAACTTGCCTTTCTTTTACACTTATGTTTTCTGGAGTTTTTGTTCCATTGATAACAAACTAATTTTCATCTTCAACCTTTTCCTTTTTTTTCCCTTTCACCCGTTTTTACTCACCAAGGTTCTCTTCATTACCTAGCTTGGTCTTTAGTGCACAGTTTCTCTTTAACTCCCCCCCCCCCTTTTTTTTTCTTCTAGCACTGGTTATGTTTTTGCTCATACCGCCAACTCATTGTTTATGGTAGGAGGCTTAGAATGTTCTTTACTCACTATTGCCACTTTCGGGTTCTCTCTCTATCACCATTATTTTAGTAACCTCTCTTCTTTTGATACTTAGTCAATTTGTATCTATCACCCAAACAAGGTTCTAGTAGTTGTTACCTATCAACCTCCAGGACATTCTTCTTCCTTCTTCAGGGAGCTCAGAGCCTGGCTCACAGTATTCCTCTCCTCCCCAAATACTACCCTTATAATAGGGGACTTCAATATGCATACTGATAATCCCTCAAACACTGAAACATCCCAATTCCTCAATTTACTAATTTCCTATGGCTTCCAATTCGTTGAAGATACAGACAAAATGGTTATACCCTAGATCATGCTATCATCAACAAATGACATGATTCTTGACCTTTCATCTAACCGTATCTGTTTTCATTCCAACTCTCCCTCTCCCTTGCACCTCCCAAACCTGTTGTCTTCTATATAACTTCCTATCCCTGAAGCCCTTAGTTTGTTCCCATGTGTGTGTTGGATATTTTTTCCTTCCTTCCCTAACTTCATCCCTTGGTGAATGAGTGCAATGCTACATTGGCTTCTTCTTTTGATTCCTTTGTCCTCTTCCCCTTTTTTTTCTATTGAAAATTTTGCCCTGCCAAGGCTAAGCCTTGGATCACATTCATCCTCTGAGTCCTGCTCATATGCTCATGAGTGAAAATGGAGAAAATGTCAAAATCGTGCTGACTGGGTCTCCTGAAAATTTATGTTACACAATCTCAATTGGGCCCTCACTTTAGCAAGGCAATTCTTTTACAAGTCCCTAATTGACTCACTCTCACAGTCTATCACAATGGCTTTTCCCAAACCTTTCCATTTCTTCTCTCATCTCCCGTGGCTCCCCTCCTGCCATCTTCACAGATTAGGACTTTTCCTCATATTTTATTGGAAAAAAGGCAATTCACTGAAATCTCCTCCTTTCCTCTTCCTTGTCACAACATTCTGATGCCTTCTGCGACTTTCTGCTCCACCCATCTTACAAAAAGAAGTGATCTTTCTCCTTATCAAGGCAAACTATTCTATATTAACATGTGAATCCATTCCATTCTGTCTTCTCCAGTAAAATAACCCCCGTATCATCAGAGCTCTCTTATTAATATTCAATCTCTCCTTGTCAACTGGCTGCTTCCCTAAGTACACTCAAAATTCCCCCATCCTCAAAACACCCTCACTTGATACTTATTAACCATCACTGTATCAATCTCTTCTCCCTCCTGTGGCCAAACTACTTGAGAAGGTAATTTATCATGGATACATCTACTTCCTTTCCTGTCACCTTTTCTTAACTTTTTATTGTCTGGCTTCTTATTTCATCAGTATTCAACAGAAACGGCTTTCTTCAAAGTTACCAATGATTTCTTAATCAGCAAATCTAGTGACTTTTAAAAAATCCTCATTTTTGCTGACCTCTCCGTAACCTTTGACACTGAGGACCACTCTCTCCTCCTTGATACTCTATTCTTAACATTGTTCTCTCTTGGTTCTCTTTCCATCTATCTGGGCACTCTTTTTCAGTCTCTTTTGATGGATCTTGTTAACCATACATATTCATGAATACTCTGTCCTAGTTGCTCCTCTCTTCCTCTTCTATTCATTTTCACTTGGTTAAATCATCAACCCTATGCACTCAACCATTTTCTCTACGCAGATAATTCATATATATATATATATATATATATATATATATATATATATATATATATATATATATATATATATATATATATATATGTCTAGCTCTAGCCTCTCTCCTGGCCTTTGGTCTTTAATTTCCCTCTGCCTATTTGACATCTGGAATGGGATGTATTTTAGAAATCTTAAACTCAGTGTGTCCTGAACTGAACTCTTTATCTCCTCCTCTTAAACGTTCCTTTCTTTCTAACTTCTTGAATATGGCCAACCTTTCAGTCACCTGACCTTACAATTATGGGTCATCCTCAACTGCTGACTCTCTCACTGCCCAAGACCAATCAGCTGCCAAGTCCTGTTATTTCTACCTTTATAACATCTTTTGTTAATGCCAACTTCTCTTCTTTGCTACTGCTACCACCCTGTTACAGGCCCTCATTACCTCATGTCTGGTCTAATCCAATAGATTGCAGATTGGTCCCTCTGACTCCACTAGAGGCAGATAGTGATGCAGTGGATATGCCTTTGAGCCTGGAGTCAGGAATACACAAGTTCAAATCCAGACATGGGCATTTAGTAGTTGTATGACCCTGGGCAAACCACTAAGCCTCTATTTGGCTCAGTTTGCTCAACTATAAATTAGGTGTAATACCACCTATTTCTCATGGTTGCTGTGTGGATTAAATGGATGCTATATGTAAAAAAAGTACTTATCCTAGTGCTTGGCACTGCATCTATATATTTTCTCCTTTCCTCCACTCACCTTTCAAATTATTCACCTTAGGCACAGTTTAACTATGTTATATTCTTTCATTAAATGGATGCTTACTGTTTCCAGGATCAACTATGATATCTTCCATTTGGTTGTAAAGGTTCCTATAACCTACCTCCTTCCTACTCTTCCAATATTCCTAAAAAACAATCATCCACTGTAGTACAGTGTAAAATAATCTTGAGAATTCAAATATTGTTTAGAAACGTTTGAAAAAAGGAAATGGGAACAATGGAGTGTGTTTTTATGTAAAGTAGTTTTAGAATAGAGCCATGTAACATAAAGTACAATAAATTTGAAATGAATAAGTGATCTTCACTTATTAAGTAATACCTTTGCAAGAAAAGGGAGGCGGGCTAGAATGTGGGACTGCAGCATTCACAGCAATGAAGAGAGAGAAAATGTTTAGCGAACTATGAAATAGAGGGAAATACAAAAGAAAATGGATTATTCTAATTATTTTAATATTTAAAAATGTTTTGCACTCATAAAATCTATGCATCAGAATTAGGAGAAAAACATTTAGACTGAAGGAAAAAAATTCATGTATTAAACATCTCTGACAAACATCTAATATCCCAAACTTGGGGGGACTATTTACACACTTATCAACTTGCAAACTATTATTCCCTAATAGATATTTAGCCAAAGAATATCAACGGTCAGTTGATAGCATGTTCGAACACTAATAATCAGATATATAAACTAGATAAATTTGGAGATATCATCTTGGGAACAAAAAATATCCAAAAATTGTAAAAATTGAAAATGAAATGTTGGAAAAACTATTGGATAACAGAATAATTTATTCCTGGGCACAACTGAGAGCTGGTGTGACCATTAAAGAAATAAACTATAAGAGGTATACAAAGTTATTAATGCACTTGGATTCATTTTTCTAATCACCAGGTTTATACTACAATGAAGTTATTTAAAAGAAGCTTTAATTTTCCCCCAAAATGTAAAAATGTTGCTAGCAGAATTATTTAATATATATATATGTGTATATATATATATATGTATATGTATATATATATATATATATATATATATATATATATATAATAACTGTGAATATCTGGTAAAATAACAATTTATCATTACCACATTCATCCATTGCCCTATGTCTTTGCTACATGACCTAAATAGCACACTTAGCAAGACAGTTTTGATAGGGTATGAAGGTAGGAGGAGATGGACTAGAGAGGATTCATGGGATTTTACAAAATTTGAGGGTGAGAAGATACCTCAACTTCCATCTAAAGCAAAAAAAAAAGGGACAAAATATACCTAAAATATAGCTAAACATTTGTCATGCTATCTTCACTTGAAGACCTCTAAGGATTACAAATGGAAAACTTTGGAGGTTTGCCATTCCACTTCTAGACAGATCAACTTCTTATGCATTTTCCCCTTAAATTAAGTCTAATCTGGCCTCTTTACATTGTTCCTGATTCTGTTCTCTGGATCCAAAGAAAATTCTACATGAAAACCCTTCAAATAGTTGAAGACAATTATCGGAACCCTTCATGCACATATCCTTAGGGTATTCTACTGGAGACCTCTGGACAGATGGAGACTGAACCCATAAAGACTATTCTTTGACTCTAGATAGCTAACCATTCAAGAATCTATACATTTTCATTATCATCTACCTTACTACATTTCCCAGCAGAATAGTACTAGATATTTTATTAAAAGTTTCATGGAAATCTAGGTAAACTAAATTTCCAACATTCCCTTCATCTAATGATTTCATTTTTTAAAGGAGGTAATGTGATTCTTGAAAGACCTATTCTTTATGAAGCCATCCTGGATTTTTATCATCCCTGAAGCTCCCAATTAAAGAAGGGTGGAGTTTAAATCTAATTCATGTCACAGATGTGGTTACTTTATTTGTTTAGTCAATTACCATTTCTCCTTGCTTAATCCACTCAAAGAGCTTCTGGGTCCTAAAAGGTGATTTATTCTGTGAAGTTTGGATTCACTCAAAAGGCTATACTTGAGGACCTAGAGGGCCACATCTGACCTTGAGGCTGCAGGTTCCCCACCCCTGATTTACAGAATACATTGTCTTGTTTATTTATCATACCCATTAATTAATTGATTCTATAATTCAATCAATGAAAAAGTGTTTTGTTTCATTTTGTTTTAGTTTTTAGTTTGTAGAATTCAAAATCATTGAGCAGTCCTTCTTGTGTGTTTCTATCCATAGATCCTAGAATAGTGTCTGTGTATTATATTTGTTAAAATATTTCCTATTGAATTTGGTCACCTTAGAGGGGAAAAAATCAGCCATACTGTTTACCTACTGGCATTTAAATCAAAAGATAAATTGATTTACCACTTCCTTTCTATTTCAAATATCTGATTTGACATCAGAGTGAGATGTGCCATAGTTTATTTTAGTGTTTATACATTATAATGCTCCAGCCTCAGAGATACCACCTTTAGACACCAAACTTCTAGTATGTTTTCATCAATAGCGATTGACAGGCAAACTTTGCTTTGTTTATTCCTCTGTATGTTTGTAAGAAGGACTCATTGAATGATCATCATAAACATTTCTCATAATACTAAGGACTCTTCAATACATGATCCAATTCATGCAATTGACACTTCAAGTTGTAAAGCAATGCATAATAAAATCCCTTTTTCTTTTAAAGAAGTTAAGCAAGAATAACCCACAGTCACTGCTTGTACCTCCCCTTTCTGTCTCTCCCCTGCTGAGGACCCCTTGAAGAGGAATGATCCTTTTTACTTAAACTTAACTTGGCCACTGCATGAAATCAAAGTGTGTGTGAAAAGAGCCCACTGTCTTGCTAAGACACCTTCAAAGACTTCTTACTTCAGTGTATCTCCTTCTTCTTCTTTACCCCCACTGTTAAATGTATTCCTTTGACAATACACCTTACAATGAGTATAAAGTCTCTGTACTGGTTTACTTAAAGGAAAGCAAGGATGAATAGAAATACTCACCTCATCAGGGGATCTTTTGTAGGCTTGCTAACTCACTTTCTTCTTTTATTTCCCCATGCATGAAATATACTTGGATTGTTAAAATGTGATCATTTGCAATTCATTTTTTTCAAAGTTGAATATGGAAATGAATTTATGACTTGGAGAAAAGCTGTCAAATTTTAATTTATTTGGCTTCTTCCACATACATTTCTGCACATTCCTCAAAGTTCGGCATATTCTCCTGTGAAAATATATTATTTATATTGAACAAGGAGCGAACGCTCTGCTGCTGCTATTCCCCCAGATCACTTAATTTAAAAAGATTGGGAAGAGGAAAAATATGTTTACTTGAAAGAAGAGCTTTTTTAAGCTAAGCAGTTTCTTGTCTCTTGTGTGTTCCCCTGTCTTTGCTTCAATTCCTAAAGCACATTGGAGGAAAAAGAGTGAAAAAAAATTGTCTTTTTTAGCATCCTTTCTCCGTTTTAGAACTACTGCCAACACTGCAATGCAAAATGCTCAATAGTAAAGGATGAGTCCACTTTTCTGCAAAGATATTGGGTATAACCTATTAAACTAGTAATTTTGTCATACTCACAGCAACCACCCTAGTTACAAACCTGTAAGGGATTCTTCTGGATCTCAGCTTTTACATCAAATGCATCCCCAAATAGTTCAAATTCCTAGTGTTTTGGATTAGAACTTGTAGGACTCGTGAATACAGTGATTCTATTTATGGTGGCAAATGATCATATACATAGTTCAGTACCTGCTTAAGAAGTTCCAAAACAGGTAATTCCATTATTGTAGGCAGTCCCTCTATAGGTACAGATCACAACTTATTAATAATAACTCTTTGTGAATAAAGGCATCTGAATAGTATCATCCCCTCTCACCAAACTTGTAATGGATATTAACAAGTTTAGCAAGCCTACCATTCTGGAAAAAAGACAAATAATCAATCATTGGACCCATAATTGAATCCTTTTCATTGTTATAGGAGTCATTAGAATGTGTTTTCCCGTGTCATACTGTTCTAAAATCCAAGGCTATCAGTTTTAATGGGTAGTAGATCAGTAGAAATATAATATTGAAATATTATGATTATATTATATAAAATCATCAAGTGTTTATACCAACACCATCAACAAAACTATTATAAGGAAGGAAACAGTTGATAAATTAAAACAATGATTAACTATTTCTGATAAAGATTTTATGTCTGAAGCATACATGTAATTAACTCAAATATCTAAGCTCAGAAGCCATTCCCCACTGGATAGTGGGAAAAATGATATGAACAAACAATTCACAAAAAGAACTGAAAGCTATTTTTAAAACCTGTATAAAATATTTATCTAAATCACAAATAATAATAAAAATTAAAAGAAAATTTATAATTGATAATTTACAAAATTTTATTTTGATAACATTTTCATTTCACAATATGCCCCCTCCCTCTTCACACAGAGAAATATCCTTTATTACAGAGAATAAAAAAGAAAAAAATGCAATTCAGCAAATAATAGATAATAAAAATGAGAATAGTAAATAGTTTTTAAAAAATCCTATGGAAACACTGACACAATAATGTATCATTGATGGAGTTGTGAATTGATCCAAACACTGTAAAAAACATTTTGGAATTATGATACGGAAGTAACTTCAATGTCCATATTCACTGATTTAGTGTACACACTGCTAGGCGTATAATTTAAAGAGGTCAATGATAGAAAGGTCCAATATAAAACATTTATGGCAGCACTTTTGTAGTAGCAAAGAACTGGAAACAAAGTAGATATCTTTCAAATGGCTGACAAATAAACTTTGGTCTATGAATGTGCTGGAATATAACTTTGTTTTAAGAAATAATGAAGATGAACATAGTAGTGGAAAAATATGTGACAATGAAAAGTGAAGAAAAACTAAGAAAATAAGACAATGACCATAATATTTAAATGAAAAAATAACAACAATTAAATATAAATGGAGCATTGTGTAATGATAATGATCATATTTCATCACTAAGAGAAGATATGAGAATGCACCTCATTCTTACTTCTTGAGGTTTTATACTATGGTTGTTGAACACTGCAGATACCATAAGTTTTGGTGTATCAATTAATTGTATGTAATTGCTTTGTTTCTCTTCCTTTTGTAATTTTTTGGTCCTTTTGGTAGACAATGAAAAATGCATATTTTGAAATAAATGTGATATAAACACAGAATACAACAATTAAGTTTTGGCCTTACCAAAGGTCCTTTTACAGCTGTGTGTCTGCACATGTGTGTGTATGTTGGTGTGCACGTATACAGAAAGCATTAATGAAATGTTGAAAACTGAATAGTCCCTGCTCTTATGGAGCTGGTCTTCTAATTTGGGGAGACAACAAATAAAAGGCAGGTGAAAGTGGGGGTACTTAACCTGGTCCCATGAAGATATTTTAGATCTGTGCATCCCCCTTAAATTGGAGGTTTTAGAAGGAACCAGTCAATCAGAAGGTGAGAACTTTGGAATAGAAAGTATGTTTTATGAGAGTAGTCCAGGGGTGGGGTGACCTTTCAGGGTAAAAATATTTCTATGTCATGCTTGAAAAAATGCTATGAAGATGAATCCACATTGGAACCTGGGGAGGGATGAAGAGTTCTCTGTCCTTTTCCTTCTTCTTTTAGAGGTTCTGGGAAGAACCAGAAAATCATAGGTGAGGTTTTAGACAGAATATTTTCAATGAGAGAAGTAGCATCAATGAAACAAATACTATTAATGTTTGGTGATTGATTCACCCAAGTTCATTGATTTGTTGCATATTTCTTAGGTATCTCATATGTACCAGAAAGCGAACTCACGATTAACCAATGAATTTATGAAATTAGAGCGGGAATGCTAAGTTTTTTGGACACACAGAGATGGGGAAGACCATACCTCGAAGTGGGAACAGGTTGGCAGTCATCATATAATTAGTCACAGAGGAATGTGGGGGCCAAAAAAGCACAGAGATGTTTACAGAGGAGGAAAATGTTTAAAGAGGCCAATGATGTAGGTGCAGGGAATGGGGTGGTGAAGGCAAGCAGTGTGAGGAAGGGGATGGTTGGTATAAGTCACTTACTTTTGACTGGTATTGGGAGCATTTGAGCAGCATGGACCTTTAGGAGATGGAAAAAAAAAAACTTCGGGGTAGGAGTTTCAGGTCTGATTTTATGGGTTTTGGTGAGAATAGACTAACTTATCTGTTGCACCTTGAGGTTAGTTCCTTAACATATCCAAATCATCTCAAATTTATTGGTAAAACCTTAAAGTCAACATATCTATATCATCTAAAATTTATCAATATCTTTTGGTGTTGTGCTGGTCTTGCTGCTATCTGGAAATGTCTGGAAATCATAAGAGCAGAAGGCCCTGACAGCAGCCCATGGATTACTTTCCCTGACTTAGAATATAGTGCCAGGATGTGAGTTTCAGTTAATATGTGGTATCGTTTGTAAATTATGCTCCTTTGATCTTTGGGAAGGTTTGTAAATGATTTCTAGGTCCCCCTTTGTGATCTTATGTCTGGCTATTTCCCCTTTTCTACTCGCTACTATGAACTTAGTATACTTACTAGAAGGGATTGGGGCTATACCAATATCCAATTTTAACATAAACACAAAGATAAAACAATAAAAGTATCCTCCCTTTTGGAAGTTACTTTCTATTGTGTGAGTTTTTTGATAGATGGGACATGGGTGGAACATGACCATCAAGAAACCAATACAAAATGAAGTATTTGGAGGGGATATTGATAACTGAGGAGGGTCAAGAGAGGCCTCCTGAGGGAAATGGCACATTGAGTCGTTAAAAAAGTTAGGGGTTCTCAGTGGAAAAAAGTGAGGACAGTGTGCACTCTGGGGAAGAGCCATAGGCACAGAAACAGGAAATGGAATATTGTAAATGGGGAAAAAAAACAAGATACATCTTGATAGGAATACAGATTAGGTTAAGGAATATAACATGAAATAAGCCTGGAAAGGTAGGCAGGAGCCATATGGTGAAGCACTTTGAATCCTAAACAGAAGTCTATGTTTTATCTTTAAAGCAATGGGGAAATGTTGAACCTTGGAATGACTGAACAAATTGAGGTATATGAATGTAATAGAATACTAATGTGCCATAGAATGATGAAAAGAATTATATCAGTAAAACCTGGGAAGAATCATATGAAATGTTCAATTAGTGAATAAAATGGGAAGAACCAGAAGAACAATTTCTTGGAAAGAAAAACAACTTTAAAAAAACTTAAGAACTCTTAAGAATGATCGACCATGATTTCCAAGAAATGATTATGATACACATCCTGACACTGAGGTGATGGACTTGGATTATGTGTTTGGGGGATACATGTTTCACACATGTACAATACAGGAATATTTTTGTCCACCTATAAGTCATGGATCTAAGATGTCAATTTAAAGCTAGTAGTTATCTATTGTATTATAAGAGAAAGACATGCATGTTGGGTATACTTTATGTGAAGTTCAAAGGAGCACAATAGTGGAGCAAAGCCTTGGGGATTTATGAATTATAGCAAAAATGGGAGGTTACATGGGAGGAGAAGGGGCAGGAAAATGAGAAGGGGCAGGCACCTCCTGGAGCTGATAGACTATGGAGGTGGGATGTCCTGGATTACCTGAAAAGTCCTACCTGCACAAAGACTGACTGAAACATGTCTTGTAGCTACTGCTCTCAAGGGCACCGAAAGTTCAGTTAGAGTTGAAAGACCAAAAGGATCACAATTATATTAGCTCAGGGGAATTCATCTTTGCTTTTTCCTAGGCCTCCTGTATACCCTAGGTCCAGTACCTATGGAAAATGGAGCAACTCAAGAAAACAAGTTAAGTAAGTTTCAGGGTCATTTCTACATTTTAAAGTTTATTTTTAATTGCCCTTAATGGTGAGAACAAGGTGGAAGGGAGACAAATCAATTTTGCAAATTTACACAAAAGATTATTTGAATTCCATCTTGAAAATGTATAATATCTCATTCCGCTGAGGTTAATGAAGACATTATAAAAAGATAAAACAACAAATTTTAATTCTCTGGTAAAAATATTTTTAAAAGAAGTTCATTCAAACAACATGAAATACAAATGATTCCTTCAAACTTGGAGTTTCTTTATTTTGAAAATCATCTTATTATACAAAACTAATCTCCACAGGCTTTCAATGCCATTGTGGAGCTGTGGGCTTAGAAGAAAATATTCTCCACTGAAATTAGAAATCCTTTTTTTAATCTCATAAAGTTTACTTTGGAGACTTTCCAGACTTTTACAACATCCTCAACCTTTTTAGCAATGCAGTACACCATCCCCAGGTTTCATTTGGGCTGTATTAAAAAAAGTTACCTACTAAAGACAATGGGTCTCTCTTGTGTTTTTGAAGCATTAGCATCTGAGTTGAAACCTTTCTTAGATAGTCACCCAGCAATTCCCTTTGAAAATTTGAAGAAGGAACACTGAAAATGCCCACAGACAAATCAACAGGATTGTTACCTCTTGCTGATGCCATCTTTGAAAGGAGACTATTTCTCTATTTTGTAAAAATATATATGTGTATATATATATATATATATATGTCAATAAGATCACTTAAAAACCGCAAGGGGCCACTGTCAATTCTCTTGTTCAGTGGTTCATTTTATCATTTTATTTATGAGGAACAAGAAGAATCAATCAGATGAAATAAAAACAAGATGTACGCAGCAATGGAGTAGCCAAAGGTATAGTGAGCAGAAAACTGTTAAAATGAATCTTATGACAAGCTACTCCTTATCCCCTCCCCCTGCTGGAAGGCAAGTTTCTTGGGGCAGGAACTATTTCTTCCTGTCTTTGTAACCCCAATGCCTAACATATGGTTAGCATTTAATAAATGTGAACGGATTAGCTAAAATTCCCACAAGAATGGGAAAAGAAGTCTAGAGGTGATGAAAAACACTGCATTAGACTATAGAGCCATACAATAGTTGATAGGTTGTTTGTATTTCTCTACTACTGTATATTTGTCCTTACCAAGCTTGTATATTGTTAAATGCAAACTCTTGGGAGTGTGAAGCTACTATCATGTCCACTGACCTAAGTTTGCTTAATGTGCCACATAAACAGTTTATGTATTATATGCATATCTAGACCTGAATGTTATCTATATATGCATGATTTCTGGTCTCATTGCATTTACTTTGCCTATTAAAATATGTGTGGTTTATGATTTAATATGAGATATATGTAAAATGCTATAATTATGTATATGTATATGTATATATATATATACATACACGTGTGTATATATGTATGTGTATGTTTGTGTGTATCTATATATTTGATTTCAGCTGAAGATATTAATAAAATCCTATTGGAAAATGATATTATAAAGTATATAATACATTTTAAAGAGACAAAAATCAAAGGACATATTTGAGCTTTAGATTCCTGACTAAACCTTGATGGCTATGACCAATAACCAAGTGATAGTTCTGGATTCTTAGGGAACATAAACTCTCATAAGTCCTATGAGCCTGCTGCCATCATTCAGTCATTTCAGTCATGTCCAACTCTTCATGACCCCATTTGGGATTATTTTGGCAAAGATACTGGAGTGTCTTGCTATTTCCTTCTCCAGCTCTTTAACAGAAGAGGAAACTGAGGCCAAAAGGGTTAAGTGACTTGGCCAGTTAAGTGATTTGGTCAAACATTTTAGTTAGGGTTTGAAGCTAGAACTGAACTCATGAATATGAGTTTTTCTTATTCCACACCCTATGCTCTATCCACTATACCACTTAGCCTCCATGAAGCTAGTGGGGCTTATATTGGGAAGTCCAGAAATGGACTTAATGATCATGATAAGTTCCAATGGTGCCCTTACAGTGGTGATTTCAAAAGAAGCTGCAAGTAAAGCCTGAAAAAAGTGAATTAGATCCAAGCCAAAGGAGAATTCCTGAGAGATCTCAAAAAGGTTAAAAAAAATAAGAGATGGACAAAATGAGAGTATTCAATGTTGGAGGAGTTGTAAAATGAGAAGCACTGTAATATATTGTTGATGGAGGTGTGAAGTGGTACAACTATTTTAGAAAGCAACTAAGAATTATACAAATAAAATAATTAAAATTTCAATACCTTTCAAAGTAGAGACTCCATTGACTGAACTTAGGCTCTAAGGAAGCCATTGACAAAAAGGAAATCCCATGTAATTGAAAATATTTGTAGCAATTTCTTAAACATCAGACAAGTAGAAGTTATTGACTCCATGAAGCATGAATAAACAATAAACAAAATCAAAAGGATAAAAAATGGAATGGAATATTTCTCATTGGGAAAAAAAATCTTTGATCTAGAAAACAGATGAAGAAGAGATAATTTAAAATTATTGGACTACCTGAAAGCCATGAAAAAAGAGCCTAGACATCAGCTTTCAATAAATTATCAAGAAAAAAAAAACTACCTTAATATCCTAGAACCAGAGGGCAAAACAGAAATTGAAAGAATACACCAGTTACCTCCTGGAAGAAATCCTAAATTTAAAACACCAGGGATATCATAGTCAAATTTCAGAGCTCCCAGGTTAAAGAGAAAATACTTCAACAGCCAGAAAAAAATTCAAATATGGAGTCATAGTCAGGATCACACAAGATTTAGCACTTTCTGTTTTCTTTTTTTCTCTTTTTTATTTAATATTTTAGTATTCAGCATTGATTTTCACAAGAGTTTGAATTACAAATTTTCTCCCCACTTCTACCCCCCCCACTCCAAGATGGCATATATTCTGGTTGCCCTGTTCCCCAGTAAGCCTTCCCTTCTGTCACCCCACTCCCCTCCCATCCCCTTTTTCCCTTCCTTTCTTGTAGGGCAAGATACATTTCTACGCCCCATTGCCTGTGTATCTTATTTTCTAGTTGCATGCAAAAATTGTTTGTTGTTTTTGAACATCTGTTTTTAAAATTTTGAGTTCCAAATTCTCTCCCGTCTTCCCTTCCCACCCACCCTCCCTAAGAAGTCAAGCAATTCCACATAGGCCACATGTGTATCATTATATATAACCCTTCCACAACACTCATTTTGTGAAAGACCGACTCTATTTTGCTCCTTCCTAACCTATTCCCCTTAATTGAATTTTCTCCCTTGACTCTGTCCTCTTTAGAAAGTGTTTGTTTTTGATTACCTCCACCCCCATCGGCCCTCCCTTCTATCATCCCCCCTTTTTTATCTTCTTCCTCCTTTTTTCCTGTGGAGTAAGATACCCAACTGAGTATGTACGGTATTCCCTCCTCAGGTCAAATCTGGTGAGAGCAAGATTCACTCATTCCCTCTCACCTGCTTTCTCTTCTCTTCCTACAGAACTACTTTTTCTTGCCACTTTTATGTGAGATAATTTACCCCATTCTATCTCTCCCTATCTACCTCTCTCAATATATTACTCTCTCATCGCTTAATTTGATTTTATTTCTTTTAGATATCTTCCCTTCATCTTCAACTCACCCTGTGTCCTCTCTCTCTCTTTCTCTCTCTCTCTCTCTCTCTCTCTCTGTACATATATATATATATATATATATATATATATATATATATATACACACACACACTCACATATACATATATATACATAAACATATATATATACACATATATATATATATATGCATATTCCCTTTGGCTACCCTAATACTGAGGTCTCATGAATCATACACATCATCTTTCCATGTAGGAATGTAAACAAAACAGTTCAACTTTAGTAAGTCCCTTGCAATTTCTTTTCCTTGTTCTTTTTCTTGATTATCTTTCCTTTCTTCTCTTGATTCTTGTGTTTGAAAGTCAAATTTTCTATTCAGCTCTGGTCTTTTCACTGAGAAAGCTTGAAAGTCCTCTATTTTACTGAAAATCCGTATTTTGCCTTGGAGCATGATACTCAATTTTGCTGGGTAGGTGATTCTTGGTTTTAATCCTAGCTCCATTGACCTCCGGAATATCGTATTCCAAGCCCTTTGATCTCTTAATGTAGAAGCTGCTAGATCTTAGGTTGTTCTGACTATGTTTCCACAATACTCAAATTGTTTCTTTCTGGCTGCTTGCAGTATTTTCTCCTTGATCTGGGAGCTCTGGAATTTGGCAACAATATTCCTAGGAGATTACTTTTTGGGATCTATTTGAGGAGGCAATCAGTGTATTCCTTCAATTTCTATTTTTCCCTCTGGCTCTAGAATATCAGGGCAGTTCTCCTTGATAATTTCTTGAAAGATCATATCTAGGCTCTTTTATTGATCATGGCTTTCAGGTAGTCCAATAATTTTAAAATTATCTCTCCTGGATCTATTTTCCAGGTCAGTGGTTTTTCCAATGAGATATTGCACGTTGTCTTCCATTTTTTCATTCCTTTGGTTCTGTTTTATAATATCTTGATTTCTCATCAAGTCACTAGTTTCCACTTGCTCCAATCTAATTTTTAAAGTAGTATTTTCTTCAGTGATCTTTTGGACCTCCTTTTCCATTTGGATAATTCTGCCTTTCAAGGCATTCTTTTCCTCATTGGCTTTTTGGAGCTCTTTTGCCATTTGAGTTAGTCTATTTTTTAAAGTGTTGTTTTCTTCAGTATATTTTTCAGTATTTTTTGGGTCTCCTTTAGCAAGTCATTGACTTGTTTTTCATGGTTTTCTTGCATCCTTCTCATTTTCCTCTACTTCTCTAACTTGGTTTTCCAAATCCTTTTTGAGTTCTTCCATGGCCTGTGACCAGTTCATGTTTTTCTTGGAGGCTTTTGTTGTAGGCTCTTGTACTTTGTTGACTTCTTCTGGCTGTATGTTTTGGTCTTCTTTGTCACCAAGGAAAGATTCCAAAGTCTGAGACTGAATCTGTGTGCGTTTTCATTGCCTGGCCATATTCCCAACTTACTTGACCCTTGAGTTTTTCACTGGGGTTTGACTGCTTGTAGAGTTAAGAGAACTATGTCCCAAGCTTGGGGCGATGCCAGCTCTTCCACACCAGCACTCCTCCTTCCCCAAGATCCCCCAACCCAGACTAGACCTAGATCTTCAGCAGGCTCTTCACTCCTGCTCTGATTCACCACTTAATTCCTCCCACCAGGTGGTCCTGGGGCTGGAAGCAACTGTAGCTGTACTTCTGTAGCTGCCCCACTTCTGCTGCCCTGGGGGCAGTGGCTGAACCTCGAACTCCTTTTATCACTCTGTCCCCAGCAGTTTTTTCCACTAACCTTCTCTATTGTCTTTGGTGTTGTGGGTTGAGAAGTCTGGTACTGCTGCAGCTCACTGATTCAGGGTGCTAGGGTACATTTCCCTTGGCTCCTGGTCTGGTTGGTCTGCACTGCCCATGCTGGTCTCTGCTCTGCTCCCAGCTCCCAGCTCCGTGGGGGATAGACCTCACCCAGAGACCATCCAGGCTGTCCTGGGCTGGAACCCTGCTTCCCTCTGATATTTTGTGGGTTTTGCTGATCTAGAATTGGTTCAGAGCCATTTTTTATAGGTTTTTGGAGGGACTCAGTGGGGAGCTCATGCTAGTCCTTGCTTTCCAGCCACCATCTTTGATTTAGCACTTTCAATGTTAAAGGAGTAGGGGACTTGGAATGTGATATTTTAGATGGCATAGACACAAGGATTACAACTGAAAATAGCCTACCTAGCAAAACTTAGTGTAATCCCTCAGGGCAAAAATGTATATTTAATGAAGTAGATGACTTTCAAGCATTTCTGATGAAAAAACCAGTGCTGAATAGAATTTTCGACTTTCAAATACGGGACTCAAGAGGAAAACAAAAAGGTAAACATGAAAGAGTAATTATAAGGGACTCAATAAAATTAAACTATTTTCATCCCTATATAAAAAGAAGATCCATGTAACTTCTTAAACTTTGTTACTAGGACAGTTAGAAAGAGTTTACAAAGACAGAGGGTTTAGATGTAAGTTGGTTATGTTGGAATGATCTCCAAAAAATGAAGGTGGTGAGAAAGAGGGACGCACTTGGAGAAGGGGAAAGGGAGAGGTAGCATTGGGAGTTTTCTCACTTAAAGGAAGCACAGGAGGAATAGTTTATACAATGGAGGTGTTGATTTATGGGGTGGGGTTGTGGGCAATGTTTGAACCTCACTGTCAATGGAATTGGTTCAAAGAAGGAAGAATATATATGCAGATACAGTTGTGTATAGAAATGTAACTCACCCAATATGGAAATAGGAGGGGAAGGGTATAAGTGAAAGGGAATAAGATAAAAGGGAGAACACATTAAAGGAGGCAATGGTTAGAAACAAAACTTACTTTTGAGGAAGGAGAAGATAAAAAGAATTAAAGAAGTATAATCAGAGAAAAATGGGAAGGAGGGAAATATGTAGTTAGCAATCACAACTGAATGTGAATGGGATAAGCTCACCCATAAAACAGAAGCAGATAACAGAATCAATTAGCAACCAGAAACCAACAATATGTTGTTTACAAGAGACATACTTGAAACAGAAAGATGAACATAAGTTAAAATAAAGGGCTGTAACAGAAGGCACTATGCTTCAGCTGAAGCATAAAAAGGCAGGGCTAGCAATAATGATCCCAGACAAAGCAAAGGCAAAAGAGAATGAAGTAAAATAATCAGGTAAAATATATTATGCTAAAAGGTACCTTAGACTATGAAGTAACAACAAACTTTTTAAAGAAAAGTTCTCTGATAAAGGCCTCATTTCCCAAATATACACTGAGTATAGAACTGAATCAAATTTATGAAAAACAACTCTTAGATACCACATCTCTCCTGTCAGATTGGCTAAATAACAAATCAGGAGAATGATAAATGCTGGAAAGGATGTGGGGAAATTGGAACATTGTTGCATTGCTGGTGGAGTTGTGAGCTGATCCAGCCATTTTGGAGAGCAATTTGGAACTATGCCCAAAGGGCTATAAAAATGTTCATACCCTTTGACCCAGCAATACCACTTCTAGGGTTGTATCCCAAAGAAATCATGCAAGCGGGAAAAGGACCCATATGTACAAGAATATTTATAGCAGCTCTCTTTGTGGTAGCCAAGAATTGGAAATCAAAGGGATGCCCGTCAATTGGGGAATGGCTGAACAAGCTGTGGTATATGAAGGTGATGGAATACTATTGTGCCATAAGAAATGGGGATGATGCAGACTTCATAACAACCTGGAAAAACCTACACAACGTAATGCTGAGTGAGCGGAGCAGAGCCAGGAGAACGTTGTGCACAGCCACAGATATATGGATTCCGTGAGGACCAACCCTGACATACTGCGCTTTTCTCAGCAACCTAAGGGGCAAGGACAACTCCAGGGGACTCACGATGGAGAATGCTATCTTCATCGAGACGAAGAACTGCGAAGTTTGAATACAGACTGAGGCACACTACATGCTCGCCTTTTCTGCTTCTCTTTTGTTATTGTTTTTTTTTTTTTTTTTGATTCTGTTTCTTCTTTCTCATGATTCATTCCATTGGTCAAAATTCTTCTCCACGACTTGACTAGTGCATAAATTAATTCAATGCGACGTTATACATGACAGTTATATGAGACTTCATGCCGTCTTGGGGAGGGAGGGGGGAGGGAGGGGGGAAAAACTGGAACTCAAAACTATGTAGAACCGTGTGTGGTAAACTAAAAATAAATAAAGAAATTTATAAAAAAAAATTATGAAAATAAGAACCATTGCCCAAATAATAAATTGTTGAAATATATAAACAGGGAGTTTGCAGAAGAAGAAATCAAAGCTATCTATAATCATAGAAAAATACTCTAAATTGATTAGAGGAAGGCACATTAAAACAATTCTGAGGTACCATCTGACACCTATTGGAAATGACAAAGACTTGAGGAGATGAGGGAAAATAGGTATACTAATGAACTGCTGATTTAGTGGTGAGCTGGTCCAGCCATTACAGAGAACAATTTGAAACTATGCCCAAATGCTATAGAACTATATATACCTTTAGACCCAGCAATACCACTACTAGGTCTGTATCCCAAAGAGATAAAAAGAACCTATATGTACAAAAACATCTGGAACAATTCTTTTGGTGGTGGCAAAGAATAAGAAATCTAATGGATGCTCATCAATTGGGAATGGGCTAAACAAGTTGTGGCATAGGATTTTGATGATGTACAGTTGTTCTGTGTAATATGACAAAGGGGTGGTTTCATTAAAACAAGCAAACAAACATGGCAAGATGTATATGAACTGATTCAAAGTGACATAAGCAAAACCAGGAGATCATTGTGCACAGTAATAGTAATATGGTAATGATTATCAAGTATGAAATACTTGGGTATTCTGATCAATACAATGATCCAACACAATTCTACCAGGTTTTGCACATGTTCAGAGAGAGACTGATGAATTCTGGGTGCAAATTGAAGTACACTTTTCTCACTTTACTTTTCTTGATTTTTTGAAATATGAATAATATGGAAATATGTTTTGCCTGATTTCACATGTATAATTGATATTATATTGCTGGCCTTCTCAGGAATTGGTGGAGGGATGTGAGGAAGGGAGAAAATATGGAATTTAAAATTTTAAAGTAAAAGAATGTTAAAAATGACAAATAAATCAAAATGTTAAAAAATAAACCTAATCACTTCAGGTAATCTATTGATTTCGGGAAAAATACTCTGTAGTTTGAATGAATTCCTCTGCTGAGTCTGTTGAAATTGTCAAAAACCAAGGTACCTGTAGATATATTTGTCATACTTAGGGGCAGTGTTACCTTCCATTAACACTATAGAAACAAATAATGTAAAACAAAACAAAAGAAACTACCTCCTTTTGTATTACAAATCCAAAAGAGAATATCAATTGTATTGGAAAGAAACTCCAAAATTCTATGAGAATGAAGCAACCAACTTGAGTTTGGCATGAAATTCTAGTGAAGTAAAGAAGTTCCTACTTGTTCCTTGGATTGCCTATCAAACTGAAATGAACTGGAGAGCTAAGAAATTCCCTCATTTGTTTGAGCAGCGTAGAAAGCCAGTAGGACTAATTTAAGTCCCTATTTCTGAAGATGTTTTAGGAATATGTTCATTCATTCTTTCATGTCTATTTAAGTACCTTCTAGTGTGACAGCTTAGAAGATCCACTATTAGTGTGAATTGGGACCTAGCTGTATTTTTTTCATATTTTAACATTTTTCACTTTGTGAAAGAAGAATCAGAACACAAGGGAATGACCACAAGAAAGAAAAAAAAAGAGAAAATAGTATGCATTCAAACTCCATAGTTCTTTCTCTGGATGTGGACAGCATATTCCATCTTTAATCTTTTGTAACTATCTTAGATCATTGTATTGCTGAGAAGACCAAAGTCTATCAAAAGTGGTCATCACACAATGTTGCTGTTACTATGTACAATGTTCTCCTGGTTCTGTGCACTTCACTCAAAATTAGTTCATGTAAGTCTTTCAAAGGTTTTTTTTTTCTTTTTCCAAAATCTGACTGCTAATCCTTTTTCTTTCTTTCTCTCTCTTTCTTTCCTCTCTCTCTCTCTCTCTCTCTCTCTCTCTCTCTCTCTCTCTCTCTCTCTCTCTCTCTCTCTTTCTCTCTCTTTCTTTCTTTTTTGCAGAACACAACTACAGAAGAGAAAAAAGGAAACAAAAACACATCACAAACTTCAATGCTGGAACTTAAATACAAAGTAAGAAATGAAAAAAAAACATGTCATCTACATAGCAGAACATAAAAGAGGATTCAAAATCCATAAAAATAAATTTTCCTTTCAAGAAAACCTGTATGATAAATACTACACATTGTGTTGAGAGCTGTCCATATTTTCTTTGCTACCTTGTAAGTTTTCTTTTGTTCTCTGCTGTGCACTTTCTTACTTTTTTCTTCCTCCCCCATACCCCTAGAAGGCTACAGTTAAGTGTGGATATTTTTCTCTACACCTATATATCTATGTCTGTGTGTATACACACACACACACACACACACACACACACGTAGACATAAATTTTCCCAAATTCTACTCCTGATCTTCATTTTTATGTTTGTCCATAACTCTTGTATTGTATCCCTCTTGCCTCCTCTATTTTACTTCCACCTGCTACCTTATCCTGCTATTACTTGCTTACTCCTCTCCAAGGATCCCTCCGCATCCTCACATTCCCATAAGTCTAAACACAGTTCTATAACCCCCTATAATCTATTCCTTCTTCGTCCCCTCTAGAGAGCCCTCCTTTATCCTCCCATTCCCATTGATCTAAACACTGTTCTATAACCCCTTGTACCTATTTCCTCACCCTCCCCTCTACAGATCCCTGCTTTGTCCTCTCCCTGCACTTTATCCCCTTACTGTTTTAATTCTTCTGAATTTAGAAGACTTTTTTAGTCTTCTAAATATATATGTATATAAATGTGTGTGTGTGTGTGTGTGTGTGTATGTATTGCTCCCTCTTAAACCCATTCCCAATGAAAGTAGTTTACTACTAGCACTCCTCCACCATCTAATTCCTCTGTGTCAGTTATTCATCTTGCATCTAATTTGTAAAAAATAATAATTACTGTTTTTAGCTGTTCCTAAATGATTTTGTTTTTGTAACAACTATGCTGCTTGCTGCTACTGTGGTTGTGTAAGACCAACAACACCAGCACACAAGAGGGCTGCTAGCACAGCTTCTTTGATCTGATTTTCTAAGGAAAATAACTTTAAGGGATTAACAACCTCAGTTTAATTAAACATGCATATACCATTCACTTAGTTCAGAGCAAATACAAACAGAAACTACAAACAGATCAACAGACAGGCTTGGTATGATCAAGACACCATATACATAGTTACCAAAAAGAGAAGCACTAACATCTGGGTTTTCAAAGCTGGGGAGCACCTTAATGGCTACCCAGAGTCTCTACCCTAACACTCTTCCAATAAGTGAGCCCCAAACAAAATGCTAACCTCAGAGTATATACACACTTTTCAGGGTCAGAGTGCTTCACACCTCTTGTGGGTTTCACACCCCTTGGTGGTTCTATACCTCTCATGACCTAACTACCAAAAGGGCCTGGGCTTCCTACAAACAAAGGGAAGACTCAATCAAAGGCACTTGATTGACCTAGTGCTGAGAAGCACTCCAAAAATTGACATCAAAAACTCATTACAACTTTTTAAATTCATATTATACTCAGGTTTACCTGTCTCTTTCTTATGAGCTACCCAATTATTATTTTTTTGAGAATTTTTATTTTTAGTTTACAACACTCAGCTCTACATAACCTTGAGTTCCAGGTTTTCTTCCCCACCCCCTCCCCACCTCCGTCCCCAAGACGGCATGGAATCTGACATATCTTCTACGTATAACACACTACTCAAGTTGTGAAGAAAAACTATGACCAACAGAATGAATCATGAGAAAGAGGAAACAGAACCAAAAAAAAAAACCCAAAAACAAAGGAGAAAAAAAAGGGAAAAATGAGAGCATAAGGTGTGCCTCAATCTGCATTCAGACTCCACAGTTCTTTCTCTGGATGTAGACAGCATTCTCCATCATGGGTCCCCTGGAGTTGTCCCTGCACCCTGCGTTGCTGAGAAGAGCAAAGTCCACTAGGGCTAGTCATCACAGAATCCATATTTCTGTGGCTGTGCACAGTGTTCTCCTGGCTCTGCTCCACTCACTCAGCATTATATAGTGTAAGTTTTTCCATGTTGTTATGAAGTCCATATCATCCCCATTTCCCATAGCACAATAGTATTCCATTGCCTTCACATACCACAACTTGTTCACCATTCCCCAATTGATGGGCATCCCTTTGATTTCCAATTCCTTGCTACTACAAAAAGATCCAATATGAATATTTTTGTACACATGGGGTCCCTTTCCCACTTGTGTGATTCCCCCAGGACATAACCCTAGAAGTGGCATTGCTGGGTCAAAGGTTATGAACATTTTTATAGCCCTTTGGGCATGGTTCCAAACCACTCTCCAGAATGACTGGATCAGTTCACAACTCCACCAGCAATATAACAATGTTCCAATTTTCCCACATCCTCTCCAGCATTTATCATTTTCCTGTTTTGTCATGTTAGCCAAACTGACAGGAGAGATGTGGTACCTAAGAGTTGTTTTGATTTCCATTTCTCTAATCAGTAGTGATTTAGAGCATTTTTTCATATGCCTATATATATATTTAGTTTCTTCCTCTGAAAATGGCCTGTGAATATCCTTTGACCATTTCTCAATTGGGGAATGGCTTTTATTCCTATAAATTTGGCTTAGTTCCCTGTATATTTTTGAAATGAGGCCTTTATCAGAGATAGTGGTGGTAAACATTTTCTCCTAATTTTCTGCTTCCCTCCTAATCTTTGTTGCATTGGCTGTTTTTTGCACCAAAACATTTCAATTTAACATAATCAAAATTATCCATTTTGCATTTTGTAGTGCTCTCTATCTCTTGTTATGTCATGAATTCTTTACTTTCACATAAATCTGATAGGTAAACTATTCCTTGCTCTCCCAAATTGCTTATAGTATCAGCCCTTATTCCTAAATCATGAACCCATTTTGATTTTGGTATATGGTGTAAGATATTGGTCTATGCCCAGTTTCTGCCCTACCATTTTCCAATTTTCCCAGGAGTTTTTGTGAAATAGTGAATTCTTAGCCCAGAAGCTGGATTCTTTGGGTTTATCAAAGAGTAGATTGCTATAGTTGTTGACTTCTCCATTTTGCATACCTATCCTATTCCACTGATCCACAACTCTGTTTCTTAGCCAGTAGCAGGTAGTTTTGTTGACTGCTGCTCTGTAGTACAGTTTAACATCTGGTACGGCTAGGCCACCTTCTCTAGCATTTCTTTTAATTAATACCCCAGATATTCTAGACCTCTTGTTCTTCCAGATGAATATTGCTATTATTTTATCCAGCTCTGTAAAATAATTTTTGGTAGTTCAATTGATATGGCACTGAATAGATGGATTAATTTAGGTAAAATTGTCATTTTTATTATATTAGCTTGGCCTAAACATGAGCAACTGATATTTTTCCATTTATTTAGATCTGACTTTATTCACGTGAAAAGTGTTTCACAATTATGTTCATATAGGCCCTGAGTTTGTCTCGGCAGATAGACTCCCAAATATTTTATAGTGTCTACAGTAACTTTGAATGGAATTTCTTTTTCTATCTCTTCCTGTTGGGCTTTGTTAGTAATGTATAGGAATGCCGAGGATTTATGTGGATTTATTTTATATCCTGCAACTTTGCTAAAATTGTTTATTATTTGAAATAGTTTTTTTACTTGATTCTCTAGGATTCTTTAAGTAAATCATCATGTCATCTGCAAAAAGTGATAATTTAGTTTCTTCTTTGCTTATTTTAATTACTTCAATTTCTTTTTCTTCTCTTGTTGCTACAGCTAATGTTTCTAGTATCCAATTGAATAATAGAGGTGATAATGGACATCCTTGTTTTACCCCTGATCTTATTGGGAATGCATGTAGTTTATCCCCATTACAAATAGTGCTTGTTGATGGTTTTAGGTAGATGGTATTCATAATTTTAAGGAAGGCTCCATTTATTCCTATGTTTTCCAGTGTTTTTAATAGGAATGGTTGTTGTATTTTGTCAAAGGCTTTTTCTGCATCTATTGAGATGATCATATGGTTTCTGCTAGTTTTGTTGTTGATATAATCAATTATACTGATAGTTTTCCTAAAATTAAATCAACCTTGCATTCCTGGAATAAATCCTACCTGGTCATAGTGTATTATTCTTATGATAAGTTGTTGCAGTCTTTTTGCTAATATTTTATTTAAAATGTTTGCATCAATATTCATTAGCAAAATTGGTCTATAATTTTCTTTCTCTGTTTTGGCTCTTCCTGGTTTGAGTATTAGTACCATATTTGTGTCATAAAAAGAATTTGGTAGGACTCCTTCTTCACCTATTTTCCAAAATAGTCTATAAAGCATAGGAATTAATTGTTCTTTAAATGTTTGATAAAATTCACATGTAAAACCATCTGGCCCTGGAGATTTTTCCTTGGAGTTCATTGATAGTTTGCTCAATTTCTTTCTCTGAGATGGGGTTATTTAGAAATTTTACTTCCTTTTCTGTTAACCTGGGCAATTCATGTTTTTGTAGATATTCATCCATATCCCTAAAGTTGTCGAATTTATGGGCATACAATTGGGAAAAATAATTTCTAATTATTGTTTTGATTTCCTCTTAATTAGAGGTGAATTCACCCTTTTCATTTTTGATACTGGTAATTTGATTTTCTTTTTTCTTTTTTTTAATCAAATTGACCAAAGGTTTATCAATTCTATTATTTTTTTTTCATAAAACCAGCTCTTGGTTTTATTTATTAATTCAATACTTCTCTTGCTTTCAATATTATTAATCTGTCCTTTGATTTTCAGTATTCCTAAATGGTATTTAATTGGGGATTTTCAATTTGTTCTTTTTCTAACTTTTTCAGTTGTAACTTTTTCAGTTGTTCATTGATCTTCTTTTTCTCTATTTTATTCATGTAGGCATTTAGATATATAAAACTTCCCCTATGAACTGCTTTTGCTGCATCCCATAAGTTTTACTATGTTGTCTCATTATTTTCATTCTCTTGAATGAAGTTATTAATTGTTTCTCTGATTTGTTCTTTGGCCCACTCATTCTTTAGAATTAGATTATTTAGTTTCCAATTAATTTTTAGCTTATTTTTACATGGTTCTTTATTACAAATGATTTTTATTGCATCATGATCTGAAAAGTATGCCTTTCTGCACTAGATTGTGAGATTTTTATGCCCTAGTACATGGTCAATTTTTGAGTATGTGCCATCTACTGCTGAGAAAAAAGTATAGTCCTTTTTCATCCCCATTCAGTTTTCTCCAGAGATCTATCATATCTGCATTTTCTAAAATTATGTCCACCTCCTTAACTTCTTTAATATTTATTTTGAGGTTAGATTTATCAAGTTCAGAAAGGGGGAAGTTGAGATCTCCCATTGTTATGGTTTTGCTGTCTATTTCTTCCTGTTACTCCCTTAACCTCTCCTCTAAGAATTTGCATGCCATACCACTTGGTGCATATATGTTAAGTAATGATATTGCTTCATTGTTTATGGTGCCTTTAAGCAGGGTGTAGTATCCTCCCTTATCTCTTTTAATAAAATATACCTTTGCTTTTGCTTTGTCTAAGATTAGGATTGCTACACCTGCTTTTTTTACTTTAGCTGAAGTGCAATATATTTTACTCCAACCTTTCACCTTTACCCTGTGTGTATCCCCCTGTTTCAAATGTGTTTCTTGTAAACAGCATATTGTAGGATTATGGTTTTTAATCCATTCTGCTATCTGCTTCCATTTTATGGGAGAGTTCAGCCCATTCACATTCACAGTTATTATTTCTATCTGTGTCTTTTTCTCCATCCTATTCCCCCCCCGCCCCAGTTATGCTTTTATTTCTCCCTTTCCCCTTCCACTCTTCAACAGAGTTTTGCTTTTGACTGCCACCTTCCTCAGTTGACACTCCCTCTTGATTCTCCTCCCTTATCTTATCATTTTCCAGTTGCTAGTTCTTCCCTCCCTTCTGACCACCCCCCTCCCTTTTTTTTTCCCCCTTTCCCCTCCTACTGCCTGTAGGACAAGTTAGATTTCTGTACTTATTAGGGTATGTTATTCCCTTCTTGAAACACATCCAATGACAGTAAAGCTCAAATACTGCTCTTCTCCCTCCTTTCTTTCCCTCTACTATAATGTGTTTTTGTGCCTCCTCATTTGATATAATTTACCCTTTTCTACTACCTCCTTACCTCTTCTCCCATAACCCTCCCTTTACATCTCTTAATTATGTTTTTTTTATCCTTACATCAGTTATTTTATAGAGACATCCACAGTCTACGTGTATTCCTTTCAAATGTCATGATAGCTGTACTATTCTCAAGATTGACGTGTATATATATATATATATATATGTATATATATATATATATATATACATATATATATATATATAAAACATATATGAGATGATATAATCCTATATAAAGATGTAAATAATTTGCCCTTATTGATTAATAAGGTTTGTGGGGGGTTTTCCCCTTGTTTAACTTTGTATGTCTCTCTTGAGTTTTGTACTTGAAGATCAAATTTTCCATTGAGTTCTGGCCTTTTTATCAGGAAGGTCTGGAATTCCCTTATTTCATTGAATGTCCATCTCCTTGCCTGAAAAATTATGCTTAATTTTGCTGGGTTGTTGATCCTTGGTTGTAGTCCCAGGTCCTTTTGCCCTTTGGAATATCATATTCCAATTTCTCCTGTCATTTAATGTAGAAGCTGAAAGATCCTGCTTGATCCTTACTATAGTTCCACGATATTTGAATTGTTTCTTTTTGGATGCTTGCAGTATTTTCTCCTTGACTTTGTAACTTTGAAATTTGGCTATAATATTTCTTGGGGTTTTCAATTTTGGATTTCTTTCAGGGGGTGATCAATGGATTCTTTCAATGACTATTTTACCCTCTCATTCTAGGACCCTTGAGCAGTTACCTTTGAGAATTTCTTTGAAGTTACTGTCAAGGCTCTTTTTTTCATAGTGGATTTCCGGTAGACAAATAATTCTTAAATTGTCTCTCCTTGATCTATTTTCCAGGTCAGTTCTTTTTCCAATCAGATATTCCACATTTTTTTCTATCTTTTCATTCTATACATTTTTTTCATTCAAGATTATGCTAAACTTTCCTGGGTATGATATTTTCAGCCAGGGCCCCCATCCTTTTGCTTTTCAATATATAGTGTTCCAAGACCCATGGTCCTTTAATGTCTGTGCTGCTAGATTTTGTGGGATTTTAACTGTGGCATGATCATATTTAAATTGTTTTATTCCTGTTGCTTTTAGTATTTTGTCCTTGAACCGGGGTTTTGGGAATTTGACTATAATATTCCAATGAGTTTTCCTCATAAAATTTCTTTAAAGTGGTGACCAATGAATTTTTTTTTCTTTTTCTACTTTCCCCCTTTGTTCTAATGTTTCAGGACAATTTTCTTAAATTATTTCTTGTATTATTACATCAAGATTATTTTTTATCATATGTTGGCTCTTCTTGAACAATTCTCCAGATCTGTTCTTTTTCCCATAACATGTTTTACTTTCTCTTCTAATTTTATTCATTATTCATATTTTGTTTAATAATTTCTTGATCTCTTATAATTTTGCTGGCTTGCCTTGCCTAATTCTAATTTTAAAGGTGTCACTTTCTTCTTTGAGATTCTGGATCTCCTTTTCTAGTTGGTTGACTTTCCTTATGTGATCTTGTTTTTTCCTCCATTTCTGTCATTTGATTTTTGAATTCCTTTTTAGTATCGTCTATGAATTCTTTTTGCACAAGTGACCATTTGACGTTGCTCTTTGGGCATTTTTTGGCTTCATTATCCTTCTCTGAAGATGACCCCCTGTCTTTTCTATTCTCATAATAGCTTTCTATGTTTGGATTCTTTCTCTTTTGCCTGGGCATTTTTAGTGGCAATAACTGAATTTTTCTAATCACCTCTCACCCTAGGGTATGGTAGATGGTGCTACCATATCTTCAGTTCTCCCTTCTAGCCTGGAACCAAAGTCAAACATCCAGCCTCCTGTAGGTGCCCACAGCCAGGGGCTTTCTGCCCCACTGTTTCTGCACTCACTGGGCATGCGCTTTTTCTTTCTTGCCCCCACCACTCTTGGCAGCAGAGTTGGGTGTGGCATTTAATAATTTTCTCTGTCTCTAGTAAATTGTTTCACTCCATCTTTTTGTGGGTTCTGCACTCTGGAATTTGCTTAGAGTCATTATTCAAAGGTATTCTGCAAGAGCTCATGTGAGTCCCTGCCTTTACTCTGCCATGTTGGTTCTGCCTCCAAGAGTGATTATTTTCAAACAAAAGATTTAAAATAATGTATAATAGTCAAATGTGAAGATGAGGTTAGATAATGAAAATAATCAAAGACAAGAAATGACAAGAATGTGATAAGAAATAGACAAGGAGAATATATTGGGTAAATGTTAATTGTCCTCACCCTTGGGAAAAGAACCATAGATTGGGAGCTAGAAGTGACATTCCTTCTTGGTCATTCTGTTAACTTATCCTGATTTTATAGATGGGAAAAATAAACTTCAGGGATTTAAACTTGTCCAAGATTGCAGAGATAGTAAGTAGTCCAGGCCACACTGCAAATCCACCTTGTTTAAGTCTAGGTTCAGCTTTCTTTCCAGTTGCCTTTTCAGAAAATGCTGAATCTACTTAAAGTCTGATTTTGGATACTTTTAGGATAGTCGCCTTAAAGACAAATGAAATTATATTGACTTTTAACAATAATACTAATGATGATGATGATAATAATAATTATTATTATTTATGTAATACACACTATGTGCCAGGCACTGTATCAAGTGTCTTACAAATATGATATCATTTTATAGTCACACTAACCTTTGAAAGGTAGGTGCCTTTATTATTCTTATTACACAGATGAGAAAACTGAGGGAAACAGAAGTTAAGTCACTTGCCCACAGGCACAGAACTACTTAGTATGTGAGGCTGGATTTAAATTCAAGTCTTCCTGAATCCAAACCACCTCTCTATCTACTGTGTCATCTAGCTGCCTTTTTTTCTCAATCTAGGCAGAAACTAAATAAATCCAAGGAACATTCTAGCAAAATAATCAAGTATAACTATACATCTGATAATTATTAATGCTTATTTAAATTTGTGCCCAAATTTGATAATGTATGATTTTTTTTGTAAAGTTCAAAGGCTTATTTAAGTATGAACTTTAATAGTGATGATAGTACCCTTTTATTCTTTGTGCTTGTATTCCTAGTGTCTAGCACAACACAGGCACATAAATTCTATTGATGTACAATGATGACGATGAAGCTGGTGATGATAATGCTGATATCTTCCTCTATGAGAGGTAACCTGGGGGCATATATTAAACAAATAAGAAATTATAAAGCATCCCCTAAGTGGCAGGTGATGTTATGAGTACTGGTGATAGAAAAACAGAAATAAAACCATGCTTACCTCCATGGAGCCTTGATTCTTTCAGGTGAGACAACAGGAATACATATTTGCGTAAGGGCAAGAATATATATTCTTACATACATATCGAAAAAGCTTTTATAAATATATATATAAAATAAATGAAAGTCACTATTTGGGAGGAAATGTGTCAGCAGTAGCTGGTAGGATCAAGAGAGTCACCATGTATCAGGGGACAGCTGAGCCAAATTTTGAAGAAAATGAGCCATTGTAAGAGGTGGTAGTGAGGAAGAGGACACATTTGTAGCTTCTACGAAGGAATAGAATCAGAATATGGAGTGTTGTGTGGGAAGAACATGAAAAAGGCCAGTTTGTCAGGACCAGTGAGTGGTTAAAGAAAAGCAATGTATAAAAAAGCTTGAAAAGTAGGATAAGACCAGGTGGTGAATGGCTTTAAATGACAAACAGAGGAGTTTGTCTTATATCCTACAAATAAAACAAGTAATTAAGGTGGGGGGGTGGTAGGGAGACCATGAACAATGCTCCTATTTAGAGAATGTCCCTAATAGTGTTTTGGAAATTATAAAATGGATATCCTTGTCAAGAAATTCCTATTTTCTTTTGATTTTCTAAAATGACCCACTAGTAGCATCTCGGATGATGGACATCTTCATTTTGCTGAATCACCATGTGATAATAAGACAATTTTCCTATGTTGTTCCCTTTCAAGGCATCTCTCCAAGAGACTTTTCACAGATGCCCTTGAGAAAAGTCACATTATGTCTATTTTCCTCCTACTATTTGATGTTATAGTTACTGTCATGGAAGTGAACATTCCTGACCACTGGGAAAGACCTGCCTATCAGATGACAAGAAACTGATGACCCCAATTGGAGCTAGGTGGTGATAATGGGGGATAGAGTCTGTTATCTGTAGATATCCACCAATTTCAGAAGAACAGGATTATAACTCTTGCCATATGAGCCCATTGGGATTCCATGCAGCACAGAGGAGACAGTTGATCATGTATGCTGTGATTGCCATGGAAATGGAAACAATAGTACACAGGCAGCTTTGAAAGCCTTGAGAGATAAATAGGACTGCATATGTGCTGCCATGTAATCAGATAGTATATGGTTGGCACTTGGTCTCTAGAGTTGGGAGGTGGCAGCTTGCACTTGGCACCTGTGCATTCAAGTTGACACCCTGGCAAGAAAGACAATTAGAACTGATGCCATTGAATACCTGGAAGGCTAAACTGAAACACTAAGTGAACCAAAGTTAAATGAATCTCTTTTTTTCTCCATCTGCTAATCATGTGTTTGGAGGGACATTTCTAATCACTAAGCACTTAGGGAAATTTGGAAATCTGAAACTTACAATGATAAACCATAGTAAATGTTAAGGGTAGCCGCAATTAAGTAGAACTTTATGGTGCTGTTATTTTAAGGCATCAAATAAAGGAACGTGGGTGAGAATTTGTAAATGACTTGCTCCATGCTGATGTGTCAAAAGTACACTTACACTCAGCCAGGTCTTTCTGATGCTGAAGTTGCCTCTCTATCTACCACATTCTACTGCCTTTTTAAAAATGATGAGAACACTACTTTTGAAAGCACTTTGTTCAACTTGTTATGGACCTTAAATATAACTTTAAAGGCATATTTTACACATCTAAATGACCTAATATAACTGTCACATTAGCCCTATGAGGTAGGTTCTACTCTGGGGTTCTTAACATGATGTCTGTGAACTTGTTATATGTGTGGTAATATCTTGATAAGTGCCATTCAAAATAATTGATTTCCTTTGTACTCCTTTGAATTTAATTTTGTGCATTTAAAAATGTGATTTTGAGGAGAAGCCCATAAGGCTTCACTGAATTGCAAAGGGTTCCATGACACATACAAACAAAAAAGATTGAGCACATCTGAATTAAAATATATTATAACTTGATACGTGAGGAAACAGTTTGAAGGAAGTTCAGGTTTTTGCTCAAGGTCGAACATGTTATCAATTCTTTGAGGAGGGATTTGAACCCAAGTCTTCTGACTCCTGGTCCAGTGTTCTATTACATCATACCACCTTTGTTAAATTAATTGTTTTCAACAGATATTTGATTTTATTGGCATAGGCATAGTGATATTCTTGAAGATGTTTAATGGGCCTCCTTTTCCTATTCAAAAAAAGTCTATTTGGGAGGGGAAAACCCCCAGGGTGTCTGGCTAGGACAGAAACAATTGCTATTATCCGTTAGTGGGCCCCAGCCCAAGCCTTGGTTGGTCATTATTTGGGTTGTGTTGGCTCAGAGTGAGTGTAAATAACAATTTTTTCTATTCAGGCCAGAAAACCCAGAGAGTCTTCCACAACTAGATTGATTTTTCTGAGTAGGTAAAAGAGGTCATTTTTTACCTCATTTCTTACTTAGCCTTGGTCACCAAATGGGTCTTGCCTCCAAACAAACTGAAACCTGGGAAAGATCTTAGCTTAGAAAAGCTGAAGTCCCCTATTGCATGTCTGGGGCCATCAGCCTCTAATGTCTTGCCACTGAACCCAGATGGCTCTGGAGGAGGGAGTGATGCTAGTGACTTTGCACAGCGTTGCTTCATTTAAATCCAATTCACTTGCAGTTATAGACATCACCCTTCTGATATCATGGGTCCTCTTGAAGAAGGAAGGACAAACAACAACAACATCTTCCTGATAGCAAATTACTGGGAATTCCCCTGGCAAGAGAAAAGCAACCTCTGATTGGTGGATATTAAGTGAGGAGGTGAGCTAAGAGGACTCATTTCCTCCCATTATTCATCATTGTGGGTTGGAGGTGGGGATGTCAGCTGAGAGATGAGGCTTGGTCTTGAGTTTTGAATCCCTTCTAGTAATCTGGGCACTCCAATCAGGTTCTCTCTGGCTTTATTTCTCCTTTGTGAGCCAGGCCAAATCAAACTCTAATGAAGGGACCAAGGTCATAGCAATGGCTCTTGCCAACTCTTGGTCCTAAGACCCAACTCAATTTAGCTTTTGTTTGTGGGATAAATAGAGAGTTCCAGACCAGGGCCTGGGAGGAGTTGGCATGTGACAACATTCTTCAGCCAGTTTCTGAAAATGGTTTTTCTATGTTAGCTAAAATTAAGATGTGGGGATTTTAAACAGAGAAGGAAACATTATAAAATTAATAATAAAAATCAAATACTACAGCATTAAAATAACTTTCCTCAGCAGTATTTAAAATGTACTGAAGTTCCCATTCTCATTATTAATATTTTTATTGATTATACGTCAATGGAGGAATAACAATATTAGCTGTTATTTATGTAAGACTTTAAGGTTTGCAAAGGTCTTTACATATATTATCTTATTTGATCTTTAAAATAACAATAAATAGGGGGAGTTATCCCCATTTAACAGGTGAGAAAGCTGAGGTTGGAAGGGAATATGTCTTCTTAAGTGTTTCATGGTGGGTTAGCATCAAGGCTGGAATTTGAACTCATGTCTTTCAGTTGCCCAGGCTGACTCTGTATCTACTCTTACTTCCATCCATCCTTCCTTCCTTCCTTTCTTTTCCTTTTCTTTTCTTTTCCAAATTGGGATAACACTACTTTTGTGTCTACTTAGTTCAACCTGTCCCAGATCCCAAATAGTTCTCTTTATGCACTAGTTACCAATGAGAAAGTTGAACTTTTTTTAATGTACATGCACCTGCATGTAAACCCATGTACATGCATATGCACATACACATAAACATGTGCACATACCCACACAAACATACACACAGGCACACCACACCAAGCTTGCTGCATGTATTTGTCTTAGATTTCATCCCTCATGAGCTAGCTGATTAGTCAGCCATGCAATACAATCAAAGGGCGCTAAAAGGTCACCCTGCTTCCATATGTCTCCAATAAATTCTCTGATGGTAATATATAGACTCCCAGACCTAGAAAGGCAGGTAGATTTGATACAAAAGAGGCCTTCAGGCTCAGTTAATCGAGCTATATTACTTTTTTCAGATGTGGACACTAGTACCTGGTTATTTACTCTGATGATAGATGGAACCTCTGGGATTTGAACTCAAATCCTCTTATTCCAAATATAGTATTTTTTCCCATTAAATCACCATTCCCCTTCAAAAGAACCCCTTAGAAGCCATCTAACTTTATCTGTATCTTAACAGTAGTCCCCTTCCTACATTCCGCACCCCAAATTTGACTAATTTCTCCTTACAGATCCCCACTATTGGAAAACCCCTTTTATCTTGAGACAGACAATTTTACTTTTGGACAGCTGTAATTATTAGGAAGATATCCTTGCATAATGCCCAAGTCTACATAATGATAGTGGTTCTACTACCTGGGACCAAATAGAATGAGCCTAATTGCTCTTCCACATGACTATCCTTCAGATACTGCAAAACAAGTTACAAGTCACTCTAAGTCTTCTCTTCTCTGAGGTGATTGTGTTGCATAGGAAGGATTGCGCTACTCAATGCTTGATAACCAACTCTCTGGGGAAAAATATACAGATAACATATATTTCTGGATTGGTCTGAATTATTAACATTTTCCTTATGACTGTCTCAAGTCTAGAGAATGAACAAAACAATAAATAAATCCCAGATTTCTAGTGTTTGCTGTGTATGGAAGTGTAAATGCATACACTGAAAATATTGCAACCAATACTGATAAGTGCTGAGTTGAAGAAGATTCCAACATAACTCTGACATAAGTTACTTGAAAGTGGTAGGTTTGGGGAAGAGTCTTGATCTTTCAAAGTGAAATAAATATCTTGTAGGGGAATTGGAGAGGTACCAGAAATTTGATGAGAAGTATAGAAAGGTTGGAAAGGGTACCAGAGGCAAACATAATCTAGCAAATATCATACTCACATATATACCTGTATAGCTATATATAACCCTTTCTAGAAAAATTCAAGGTCTTGGTGTACTTCAGGTAGTTCTCACTTGTCTAGCTTATTATTCTTACTCAGATGGAACCTTAAAACTTCATTACATGGAAATATTCAAAAGACACAAGCTGCTCTTATATGAATTAAGGCTCATGAATAGTGAAGAGTTTTATGTATCCAGTATAAGAGACAGAAAGGAATTGTGTCTGAAGCAAAGAAAGCACAAAGAAAGCCAAGTCTGCTCTGCTTTTCAAAGGGTCACCATGATCTAGGTGGGCATAATACCCATTCCTTGTAGTACTGACCTGGTGGGGGCAAATCAAAGGGTTTCTTTCCTCCATACCAGTGTCCCATTCTGTGCTGTTCCTTTTAATAAAAGCAGCTTTTGTACACTAATCAAAATTTATTCTCTACTTTTCTACTCATTGGCTTCCAATCTGGCAGCTTTTAGGGGACCTTTTGACTATTGCTACTAGCCTTAGCTTTGCTCTGTTTTGCCTATTATGTGGTTTCACTGTAGGTAATTTTCATCACCTTGCTTCTAAGTACCAGTCCTAGCATAATTGACTAATGGATTAATTTAATCAAAGCTACAGCAAGCATGCCAACCCTTTTATGGAATCAAAGTACCCATTTCGAAACAATATTTTGCTTTACCTCCAGGTCTGAGAGTGCTACCTTTTCTATATATCCACATGTAAGGGGTTTCTTCAGATAGCCACAGAGACACCTCTTCTTAAGCAACTCAAAAAGATTTCTGTTTGTTACTATAGTTTTACTTCCACCTTATGTGAGGGCTTTGATGTTGTGCCTAATAGATAGGTCCTCACCTTCTATTAAGTCTTTCAGGGGTTTAGAAGGGCTCTCCTGATCTTTGTATATTTGTCTTTTATGTCCCATCTACCAATGGAGAAGCTTGGCCAGGCTACGTCAATTAGACCAGGTTGCTTCCCAAAGATATTAAAAAGGAGAGGTGGCCATATGGAGCCGATGTTCACCAACAGCTACTATCAGTACAGAACATGTAAGAAGAAGTGTAAGAACAATCCCTTGTTAAAGCACAATTGAATTGAATTCAGTGTGATTCTGGGGCAAAAAAGGCTCTGGGACCTTAGAATATAGTGCCAATCACAACACTTCAGTGCACAATAAAAATCTGTTGAGTGAATAAAACTCAATGAGTAGTAGAAATATTATTCATTTGGCTTCTTCTAACAGCTTGGTCAAATGCTGCTGTGAGTGCCCCCAATCCCTGACCAATCATCCCTCTAGCTACATGACCCAAATTCAATTACAAGAATGAAACCACACAGCAGAAATCCAGGGGAATTGCTAATGCTTCCATATTGCCATAATTGGGAAGTATTCTGAGATTAGATTACTCTTAAGAAGGCTTTCTTTTCCTTCTTTAGTAAGTGTAGTTCCAAATATGGGTTGTCTCCTCTAAAGGGACACAGGAAATCTACAAGTCCCTTGTAATACTTTTAAATTTATTTATTTTCATTTTATTTTTGGTCTTCTCTTTTCACCAAAAGGTGTATTAACTAAATTACAGTCAATGGTATTCATAAATGCTTAAATCATGGGAAGGACTCTTGGCATGACTAAAACTCAGTGGGAATTTTAATAAAACCTCTCATTTCTAAATCTTCTCCTGAAAAGAAATGATAATGAAATGAGCCAATAAACAAATCTGCTCCTAATCCACACAAACACCAGGAATTCTGACTGCTAACTTGACAAGAGGAAGCAGCAGCATTATTTGTTCTTTACATGGTAAATACATATATGATAAAGACAATATAGCCGTGCCCCCTTTTTGTATCAAAGGCTTTTCTTCAATTATATTTTGGTTGAATACAATTTTCTTATTGATTTGTATTATAATAATAGTAGATAACATTTACTTTCAACAATTAACAATTACTAAGTCCTTTCTAATTACATACATGTAAAAAACAAAATGTTACAATGGACAGAGAGATAGATCTGGTGCAAGGAAGATGAACCTGACACCTGCTAGCTGCCCGACCCTGAGCAAGGTGTGTGCTTTCTGCATGATTCAGTCAATAACCTAGGACTAATCTTCCAAGTGATGGACAGGTTACAGGTTACAATTCATATTGGCTGAGGAAGAAAGTGCCTTATATGAAATAAGTCATAGATCCATTGCATATTTGAGTATGTAAAAGTCTCTGTGTTACCTGCTTTTTTAGTGATTTTACTAAATTCTTACATATAGTATCTCATTTGTTTCCACCCTTACCCCTACAAGAAGCCTGTGAAGTAGTAAGCAAAGATATTTTATTTCAGAGACAGAAAAAAAACTAAGGGTCAGAGAAATCAAAAGATCACACAGATATTGAGTGGGGAGACTCTGGATTAAAATCATGTTTTTTCCTGAATAAGTGAATGAAAATCAAAGCAAAAAAACTGCTAAGAGATGAGGATGCAAGTAGGAAAAAAACAGAATTTTTCTGCTGTAAAGGAGGAAACACTAATTGGGGAGATAATAAATATTTGGGAATACATGTCCATGATGAACAGAAAGGGCAGGGAATTTTAAAAGTGCAGGGTTGGTGTGGATCACTGCTCATGGGGAGTCTGAAGAATATAGTAGCAGGACAGATGATAAGGCCCAGAGCACCTTAGAATGCATTGTCAGGACAGATGGTGATGCCTTCTGGATCCCTTTCTTACTATTCAAGTGATATGGCCTACTTTACCTTCATTGAGGAGGCAAAAGTTAGTTTTTTATCTTCCAGAATTCAAGAGCAGTGAAAGGGACTGAAGTTTCTCCTAGAACCAGAATTTTGTGTTCTAGCCCTCATGGAAGGGGATGGGGCAGTCGCAGCTTAGTTTTCAGCCAGGAGGGAAAAAACTTCTGGGAAGAGTACTGCTATAGAACGTTCTTGCCTGACTGTCTGTTTTGGAGTCTAGATAGTTTTAGGTGATTTGAGAGAGGATTGTGGGGGAAAAGTGTCTTCTGTTTCCCCCTGGTAGCCCTGAATGCCTTCAATTATTTGAAGAGCTCTCATATGAAAAAAAAAAAAAAAGAATTCAGCTTTTCTCTTTTTTTCTTCAGAAAGTAGAAATAAGTTATTTTCATTGAGTGTTTACCTCCTTTACTAAAGTCCTTTCTGGATATCTCATCATGGCTTTAAGAATATCCAGGCTTATCAAAGACCATTCCAGAAAAGCACATAAGCTGTCAGGTCCTATCAAGTTAAGACCAATTTCCTAACAGGTCTGTTGTCAGAGGACAAGAGGATCTAAGTTCCCATATGCTGCAGACCAGATTGGCTGCTGGGTGATGAAATGTTGATCTAAAAATTGTTTCCCCACTGCATCATAAATCTGAATATGTAGATAAAAAATGTGTGTTGCATTAACTACATTTGTGTGTGTATATCACATATATGTGTGTATTTGTGTGTATATCCTCTTTCCCACGCTCTACCCCTAATCCTTACCAGTAGATTATCATCTTATGAGATGATCATGATATCAGAAACTGTTTTTGTCTTTATATCCCTCATACCTGGCAAAAAGTAGATGCTCAATAAATGCTTGTTGATGTGACTTGAATTTTAATAACTTTTCCATTATTACACAATAAGCATCAGAGGTCAGGATTTGAACCCAGGTCATTTTTGAGAAGCAGGATTATGTAGCAGGTGAAGAGTCAACCTTGAAGCCATAAGAACTAGATTCAAGTCCTTTCTCTGACATATGGGCTATGTGATCAGGGGCAAGTCACATACTCTCTCAGTTTTTTCAACAACTCTTTATGATATAAGTGGCAAAGAAAGTGCCAACCTGCATTGAAAGCAGGACTTTCCTCATTCAGAGTTCCTTACAACTAATGAAATCACAGATCCAGTCGCTAGTGCTAACCCATCCATTTCTTTCATAAGGTCCCACATTCAGTCCACAGTATGATGTCACTTCTTGTATGTTTCCATTGAAGCAGGGAAAATCTTACTTTGAGACGAACACTACTTGCTAAGCAGTAGACCTAGTGCCTTCACTGTCAAAGAACAATTAGAATTAATTGGGAGCTTGCAAACAACCTAAAACCACACAGCTGGCTTAGAAACATCACAGAACTACTCAGCAGTGTGTTTGTTATTTGAGCCTCCTCCATACGGCCCCACTGGCACAAGGGATATGCCATAATTCATGTCAATGCAGAAATAAAAGAAAATGGAATTAGCATGGAAAACTAGGGCCTCAATCTGTTTGCAGTGAATTCTTTGATACTCCAAGTCAATGGGAAAGACAAGGGAAACCATGGACACAACATTTTCTGCCTCCCAGAAGAATAGGAATGGCACTGAATGATCATGGAAGTCAGAGTTTGCCCAATTTCTAGTTTATATACACTTCCAAACAGATGTCAGCATATATCATTTGTGGAATAAGAGTGGGTATTTAGGTATGGAGTATAACGTAGTGGAATGAACAGAACTTTCAGTATCGGGGGACCTGGAATCAAGACCAGCTCTTCACTAACTTTCTGGATTACATTGAAAAAGTCCCCTTCCCCTATCTTTCTTGTCATTCAATCAAGATGATTTATTGTGTATACCTTGTGCCAAGGACTTTGCTAAGCTCTGGTGAGCCAAAAAAAACCAAAATTCAAACAGTCTTCACTCTTAAGGAATCTATTCCATTTGAGGAAAACCATGTCCCTATATAACTGTATGTAAAAGTTAGAAAGGGATTATACTTATCATTTCATTGAAATGGGGAATACTCAGATAACGGAACCATTCATCAACACAAATTTGTATCTTCTCTGTACCTTATACTGTAGCCTTTAAGAGTTTCCTAGAGCACTGAGAGGGTCACATAACCAGTATGTGTCCTCAGACAGAAGCAGAATCAGATCTATAGCCCCGCAAAGCCTCAGAGGTCAACTATTCAAAGACCCTCATTTTGCAGATAAGAAGTCCGAAAATGATGAATTCAACTGACTTATTGAAGGTCATATAAACATCAAGGGTCAGAACTGAGTTTAAAATCCCAAATCCCTGACTCCAACTCTACAAATCTTTTGATTATACGATGTCGTCTCACAGAGGAATGACTGTGGGAGAAGGAAGAAAGAACATTCTGAGAGGATAAGAAGGCAATGACCTCTGTTATCAAAATAATAAAAAAAAGTGGAGGGCAAGCTTATCTCCTTTTTAGATTTTTCACACCAATAGCCTTGTACAGTAATTACTATATGAAATCCTTTATAAGTTCTTCTTGATTTAATTGATCAATAGAAGAAATGAAGATGCCAATTCAAGATATGGCATAAAGTTTCCCTTCATGGAAATCAAAGCAGTTCTTCAAATGTTGGACACTTCCTAGATTTCAGATGTGATATGCAATACATAGATTTTTAATACAATCAAAATATTAAAAATGCTATGGCTACAAAGGGATGCAAATGATGATTCAACCTTGATTGGCCTACTTGATATTAATTCAAAATTAATAAAGAAATAATTTAAGAAATAATTGGTTCAAAATGTTTTTAATACACCCAATCATTTGAATTGATAAACCTCCAAATAAAATGGACCAATGAAATTCACTTCCACAGTCTGTATTCATTTTTAAAGTTGCTCAGGTGCTTCACAGAGTTATTGTGCCACCATGATTCAGAAGAGATTATATCCTTAATATCCACAAATTACTATTATGTTTAATTAGGTAAATTAAAATCTACTCAAATAATGTTATATTACTAGGAAAAGTGATTACATGCTTCCATTCACCCCTGTGTTTATCAATCTTGAAAAATATTTCAGAGTTAAGAATCTTGGCTTTTTAAAGAATTATGTGGTGGTAGGAGCCAATGTGACAGAAGAATAAACATTTCACATTGAGGGAGAAACTAAATTCTATTTAGAAATCTCACTTTAAATATATGGCTCCAAAGATATTCCAATTACTTGAGTGGAAAGGACATTCATTTATTCATTGATTCATTCAAGTAAACACTTATTCAGAAAGATGGTATGCTGATCATAGGCTGAACTTCAGAATGTCATTTGGATGATGGAAAACACCCCCTAGCAATGTGAGAACTTTCAGATATGACATCAACAAACAACCCAGTTTCAAGAATGATATTTTTGTCACAATCTGGGAAGAAAATAAATTTGGTACTTACTAATATGATGGTAAGAACTTTGAATGTAGTGGTATATTAGCAAAATGTTACAGCCAAGAGACCTGAGTTTGAATGCTGACTCTACCACTTATGGTTTTGTTTCACCCAGGACAAATTTCTTCCCTTTTCTGTGTTTTAGAGTAGCTAGATGGCACAGTGGATAGAATGCTGGGCCTAGAGTCAGAAAGACTCAACTTTCTGAGTTTAAATCTAGCCTCAGATACTTACCAGTTATGTCACCCTGGGCAAGTCACTTAAGTCTTTTTGCCTCAGCATTCTCATCTATAAAATGAGCTGGAGAAAGGAATGGCAAAACATCACAGTATCTTTGTCAAGATTGATGTCATAAAGAATCAGACATAACCTAAAAATGACAATAACAACTCTGGACCTTGGCTTCCTCATTTAAAGATCTAGACAATATTAGGTCCAAGGTCACTTCCATGTCCAAATTCCAATAAATCTAGTTTCTGTTAAATGCCCATGATGAAGGGAATAGATATTGTGAGCTTCACCCAAAAGCAGGAAGGAACTAAGCATTTGTTTAGTCCCTATAATTTGTCAGTAATAAATATGCTGAGTGCTTTCAAACATTATCTCGTTTGATCCTCCCAAGAATCTTGGGTATGTGCTATTACTTTAAAGTTGAGGAAACTGAGGCAGAAAAAGGTTAAGTGACTTGGCCAGAGTCACACAACTAGTGATTATCTGAGATTACATTTTAAGTCAGATTATCCTGACTCAAGGCCCAACAACCTATCCATTGTACCTACTAGAGGCAAAAAGGATTAGTTGCTGAAAGCCAGAGAAATACTGAATGAAACAATCCTAGGAAGTTAGCTCTTTGTAGATGGCAGCCACTTCTAGAAAGAAGCTACAGAACTGAACACCATTACAAATAGTAGATTCAATATTCAGGAAATATTACTGCCGAGAAATCTCCTTTATCCCGGTGTGATCAAGGAGAAAGGTATAGGGAAAAGTTGTGAGATTGGTGACTATTTGAAAAGAGAGTGACAAAACTGGAGGAGATAGAAGTTTGAAATATCTGAATGGAGGTTCAAGGCATTTAAAGAGAGAATTTTGTAACCTTGCCCTCATTTTCCTGGTGTAGGGCAGCCTTGGAAATCATAACACTAACTCACATCACTAGAACACATTAATTTTTACGAAGTATATGTATGACCTTGAGACCTTGAGAACATATTTCTGCTTCTTTCTAGAGAACAGAATTAGTAATTATAGAAAAAAAAAGATTTAGGCTTGACCTAAGAAGTAAGGAGGGGATACCTCCCTAAGGAATATAAATTTTCCCAAAGTGAAATTTTCTACATCAGGACATGGTGGATTCTCATTTACTGGTCTTTAAGTAAAGTGTGAATGTCCATGGATGGGTCTGTGATGTTCTAGAGAGAATTCCTAGTCATTTTATTCTTGGATTCAATGGTTTCTAAGATTTCTAAGTTTGGTTCTGTGAACTAAGTCAGATATTATAAGAATTATTATTATGAATTTTTACAGAAAAGTTAATTGAGAAAAAAAGCTATATCACAAAGCTAGCAAATATGGGAGCAAGAATTCAAACTCCCTATGAGTTCAGTAATATCTGCCTGGTAATTATCTATATACCCTATAGATTCTGTAGCTGTCTATACAGTCCTCTCTTGTTTTGCTTCTTCTTGATATATATATATATATATATATATATATATATATATATATATATACATATAATATATATTTGTATATATGTGTATATGTGTATGTATGTATGTGTGTGTGTGTGTGTAAAATAGAATTACAAAATTTTTAAGTTCAAAAGGACATCAAAGGGCATCCAGTCCAACCTATAACCCCCTCCAAAAATTCCAAATACAAAATTACAGATAAGTGAACATCTACTTTCCACATAAATATCTTTAATAACAGGGAACTTCTTACCTCTTGAGGTTGCCTATTCCATTTTGGTTGGTCTAATTATTAGCAACATTTTCCTGACATCAGTATTCACTCATTGTTCACATTTCTGTCATCAAGGGACAAGGAGAAGAAACCTAATCTCTCTTCCATCAGTCTAGTCCATATTTTAAACATTGTTAGGTCCCTTCCCACCTTTCCTTTTAATTTTCACAATAGCATCTCATTGACATCGCATCTTAAGGTTTTATTCATGAGCAAATGCATTCTCTAGCTTTCTTTTTCCAAGAATAATTACAGTGCCATTCATGGTAAATTACATGTCATTTATGCATTCTTTGAGTTCTTCTGAATAGGCAATTTTTCCCACCTTTAACTTATCATGCAACCAACTTCTCATCAACTATTGAAGTTTATAATTTGTCATTGTTGCTGAGTCATTTCAGTCATGTCCAACTCTCTGTGACCCCATTTGGGGTTTTCTTGGCAAAAAAACTGAAATGGTTTGCCATTTCTTACTCTAGTTCATTTTACATTTGGGGAACTGAGGCAAATGGGATTAAGTGCCTTGTTCAGGGTCAAATAGCTAACAAGTGCCTGAAGCCAGATTTGAACTTAGGTCCTCCTGACTCCAGTGCCAGTACCCTGTTCCCTATGCCACCTAGCTGCCTAAACTACCGTTAACACTATTCCATAAATTATGGAAAGTATACAAGTACAGTATAAACTTTCTTCTTGCCCCCCAAAACATGATGAACTAGTTAGGAAAACATCAGTAACACTAGAAAATAATGCAAAGCAGGATAAGCAATATATAATCAAATACAATATGGGGTAATTTTGATTAAAAGAGTTTGGAAGTCAAGGGTAATTTTAAAAGTCTTGGAAGCTTCAGGGAAGATATAATTTTGACCTGGGCCTTGAAGAGTGCAAGCAATTTTCAAGGCCAGAAATGAGAGATGAGTCCAGCTAAGGAAACAATAGCAGCTAAGGTGTCACAACAGGTATCAATATGTTTCTAGGATGTTGTGCAGATTGACTGTACTAGAAAAGAGAGAGAATGCCAAAGAGGAAATAACATTGGATATTCAGGATAATGTCATATTAGCTTTGAAAGTGTTTGAGGAAGATTGGCGTAGTAATAGTGTATAGAATGAGTAGGGTGGGGAGAGCCTGGAGTCATAGCCAAGCTATAATCCTCATTCTCTCACCACCATGGTTCTTCAGATTCAACACTCAATATGCATGTGTGTTTATATATAGTGTCACAAAAGTTTTAGTACAGTTTTATGCTATTAAAGCTTGTACCTAAGGATGGAGCCAAGATGACAGATCAGAGATACCAACCCAGCTGAACTCTCTCAAAATTCCCCTCCACACAAGTTTAAAATAATGCCTCAAAGCAAATTTTGGAATGGCAGAGCCAACAAAAGGTCAGCATGAGGTATTTTTCCATACCAAGTGAATTGAGGAAATATGCAGAACAGGTCAGTGACACCATAGTGGAGACCTGTCCAGAGTACACACATGAAGGCAGCAATGACCACCGAAGAAGCAGCTTTGGGAGTTTTAATCCCAGAGAGAGTAAGGAGGCTGCAAAACTGGTCAAATAGAGATTACAGGGAATATTTTGCTGGCATTTGGTCACCTGGAGATAGTTGGCAATTTGATTGCTTATATACAGTTTGAGGCAATGTTCCAGGTTGAAGTTGAAAGGCAGAGAGCAGTGTTTGTAGTTAATCACAAGGGAGCAGGGGTCCTGGTCAGAGTTCCAGTGCCAAGAGTAACACTATTACTTGTGAATTCAGGGTAGCAAGGACCCTTCCTTGGTAAAAACCAGCATGTATACAAAGAGAGCAGTGGCCACACTACTCCCTGAATCACACCACCTTGTAAACACTGAAAAATTGCAGACCCCCCCTAGAACTAGCTCTGAACACAGCAGCATAAAAAAGCCCAAGGCTTGCAATGAGCAAAACCCTTCTTTGACATAAAGTTCACAGTCAAAAATTGGCTGGAAAATGAGCAAATAATTAAAAAGAAATGACTATAAAAATCTACTATGGTGGCAGGCAGACCAACACACAAGCTCAATTGCTTCAAAGGTGGAAGTACATATACACATATACATATACCCTGTTATGTATAGAAATCAATCTTACCTAATTGACAAATAGGAAGGGAAAGTGATAAGAGGAGGGGAGGTGATGATAAAATGAGGGAGGATTAATGGAGGCAGTGGATAGAAGCACAATATACTTTTGAGTAAGGAAGGGATAAAAAAGGAGAAGAATAAACAGAAGAAAATGAAATTGAGGGAAATACATAGTAATCGTAAGTGTAATGTGAATGGGATGAACTCACACATGAAACAGAAGCAGATAGCAGAATGGATTAGAAACCAGAATCCAACAATGTATTATCTACAAGTGACACACTTGAAACAGAAACACACAGAGTAAAAATAATAGGCTGGAGCACAATCTACAACTGAAGTAAGAAAGGCAGGGGTAATAGTAATCATGGTTGCAGACAAAATGAAAGCAAAAATACATCTAAATAAAAAGATTATCAATAAAATACATTTTGGTGGAAGATATCACACACAATGAAGAAACAGCAAACATTTTAAGAGCAAGTTCCTCTGATCAAGGCCTCATTTTTCAAATATGTAGAAAATTGGATCAAATTTATAGAAAAGCCATTCTCTGATAGTCAAAAGATATGAATAGGCAGTTTTCAGAAGAAGAAATCAAAGGTATCTGTAGTCATGTGAAAAAAATGCTCTAAATCACTATTGATTAGAGAAATGTAAATTAAAACAACTTAGAGTTACCATCTCACCTTTGTCAGATATGACAAAGGCTGCAGGGCATGAGGGGAAATAGACACTAATAGTGGAGTAGTGAGCTGGTGCAACCATTCAAGAGAACAATTTGAAACTATGGCTAATGGGCTATGGAACTTTCCATACTCTTTGACCCAGCAATACTACTACTAGATCTGGCTCCCACAGAGATCAAAGAAAAAGGAAAATGACCTATATGTTAAAAAAAAATATTTGTATCAGCTCTTTTTCTGTTGGCAAAGAATTGGAAATTGAAGGGATGCCCATCAATTGGAAAATGGATGCACAAATTGTGGCATATGACTGTGATGAAATACTATTGTGCTGTTAAAAAAATAATGAAGGGATTGTTTCAGAGAAAAAAGGCAAGACCTATATAAACTGATACAAAGCAAAGTAAGAACTGGGAGATCATTGTGCACACTAACAATGATATGTTAATATTGAACAACTATGAGAGACTTGGCTACTCTGATCAATAAAATGATTCAATTAAATTCCAAAGGACTCATGATAAAATGATATTTTCTCATTTTAATTTTTTTGCTTTTTTGTAATATGACTAACATGAAAATATTACAATTTCACATTTATACTTGACATCATGCTGCTTGTCTTCTCACTGGCTGTGGGGAGGAGTGAGAGAGAGGGAGAGAATTTGGAACTCAATATTTAAAAAGCAAAGAATGTTAAAAAAGAAATAAATACATTTTTGAAATGTGTCTATCGCTACTTTTATCTTTATCTCTATAGATATATGCATATATATTTTCACATATATACACATGTGTGCACACATTAATATATTATACATATTACACTTATACATACCCGTAAGTGTGTAGTGTTGTAGTGTATATGTTCTTATACACACTTTAGACGTACTATATTCCTGGTGTTCCATTTTGTAAACACATTTCTCAGAGTGATATGGGGATAACTTGTTTAAATTCCATTAAACTCAAGAATCCATTATTTCACTGGAATATGAACAGTCCACTTATGCCTTAATTGGTGGTATTTATGGACTATTTTTTCAGATTACTCTAGCTGCTATAGATCAAAAAAGTTTGATTTGTAAATGGTTTTGATGAGTAAATACCCCAACCCCCTCATTTTATAAATGAGGAAACAGATCTAGTTAGAGTAAATAATTTTTTCCATGGATTTACCAGTAGGAACTGAGCCTGGAAAACCACACACACACACACACACGCACGCACACGCACACGCACACCACACACACGCACACATAAAATCACCCCCTGGTTGCCAAGCCATTGTTGATCTGCCCTTACTAGTCAATAAGCATTTTAAGCACCCTCTGTGTGACAGGCACTGTGCTGAGGGTTGGGGATGTACAGAAAGACAAAACACAGTCATATTCTATTGAGTGAGGAAATAAGAATTATGTACAAAGAAGATGGTGTACTCTATAGTCAGAGGAAAGGTACCAATATCACTGAAGACTGTGAAGGGCTTCTTGAAGAATATGAGTGTGTCTGAGATTAAAGCTGACTCTGAGCAGGAACACATGTCATCTACATGGGCCTCTACTTGAAGCCCTTTCGGCTTGACAGGGTCCATCAATTCTCACTTGGTTGGTTGGTTGGTGGTTGTTGTCCTTAATTTTTGAAGACAACCAAAATGACATCTCTATGCTTGAGTCAAGAGTTAACGTGTCCAACTGTGGCTGATATGAGCTTGGAATTCTCACTCGCTGTTATTGGTAAAGCCTTCGAAAATTTAGGATGACTTCCATGCCATGACAAGGTATCCATGTAGTTCCCAATATCCAACTATTAATATCTTCCAATATCTTCCCCCTGTGACTGATAAAAATAAATAAACACTTAAATAACTGTGCTTTCTGAACCATTACTTTGTCCTCTACTTAACCTAGGAGTTTCTTCAGTAACACACCTATAGCTGCATTTATTTTCTACATCATATTCCTGCTTGCATGTCACCTCTTTCATGACTTAACTCTAAGATAAGCACTGCTTTTGTTTACCATTAAGTAATTAGCTGATGTTTGTAATGGCAATGTTGACAACCATTAAGAAGTATAAGGCATTATCATTCTTCCTTCTCCAAATAGCAAATGTTACAGTGAGATTGAGGCTACCTTGGGAAAACAGCCCTGCTCTCTCATTTAGTGTCTAAATATATAGCTATTATTCTGGTTTAAGATCATTTGGCTTCTGTGAAAAGTTGTCACTGGTGACCTTTCCATTATTAATTGTGCAAGGTTGAGTTAAATGCTTTTTCTTCTTCCCTTTGCCCAAAAAGAAATTGTATGTTGAGAATAAAATTTTATCATTAAAATTATTATTTGGGACATGTAGAGCTGAGATTGTATGTTGGAAGTTTTGTTCTCTTCTTTATAGTGATTAATTTATGTTGATTAAAGATTTATCCATCCATTCATTGATTCATTCAATGCATTTTCTAGCATTAATAATAAACCAAAGAATGTGATGGATACTAGAGATATAGAGATGAAAAGGAAACAGTCCTTTCCCTGAAGTACCTTGCAGCCTTTGGCGGATAAAAACACATGTATAAATACACATACATATATTTATTTACATATGTACATGAATACATTCATGTGCATAAGGTTATCATTCTTATAACAAATGCTGTTATTTTTGTTTCTTCTGTTTTTCTATTGTAAATAACGTGTTTCCATTATGTCGATTGGTCCATATGATATACTCTGTGTTTATGGACTCAGAGTCCTTTTTTATTTGCTTAGCTTGTTTCTGTTCAACATGAAAATAGTTGACTGATTTAATCAATTTAATGGTCAGAAATTTTTTATAGTGTTGTGATGAATTCAGTTAAATCTGCCAAATTTTTCCAAAATGTCAATTTTTTGAGTATATATGTATTTATATCCTATTTGTAGTTGAGTGGAACCTATATCGAGTTCAGTACCATGTGACTTAAGACTAAATAATTTTTTCCATATCACTGTTTTGCTAAAGGTAAACCCCACAACATTTACAATAGATTGATTACTTATTTGATCATCACATATTACCAATTCAAAATCTTTTTTTTCCACAGAATTTCATGGCATGAGATTACACAATTGGGTCTGAACTGGACAGTTTATTGATCCTTCTAGTTGGTTCAAAATGACTAAAAAAATAACCTTGCCCTACAGATGAGAATGGGAAAGGGTTTCTTTTTAAAAGCATCATTGGTACTATTGGCATCATTAATGTTAGCCATATTGTTAACTATTATATAATCTCTTCAAAATTAATAGCCAAACCCCTTACTTATATAGTATTAGCCTACCTGTTGACCTCTATTATGTCCCCAAACCTGTGCCATATATCATGAGTCACAAGGAAAGAAAGAAAGGAATGGAGGTGAATTAAATCAAGCTAGTGTCCAGTAGCCTTAACAACTGTACATGTTATGTTACCAACACTCATAAACATATGAGGAAACAATTAGACTCATGATAATGGAGGGAAATTAAGTGTATACACCCTCTAATTCCTATACTTCTTCAGTATTAAATAGAATGTAAGCTTCTTGAGAACAGAAAATACCTCTACATCTTTTGTATCTGCATGGTTATTGTTTGGGAAAGTGAATATTTTAGTTTGCATATTATAGTAATGAATATTATAGCATACAGATATCGTAAAGACTGATTTATTCTGCTGTTTGGTCATTTGTCAGTCGTGTCTGACTATTCATGACCCCAATTGGAGTTTTCTTGGCAAAGATTCTGGAGTGGTTTGTTATTTCCATATGCAGCTCATTTTACAGATGAGGAAACTAAGGCAGAGTTAAATGACTCGCCTAGAGTTACACAGCTAGTAGGTGTCTGAGACCATATTTGAACTCAGGAAGATGAGTTTTATTGACTCCAGGCCCAGTATTCTTTCCCCTATGCCATCTAGCACCCCCATGATTTATTTTAAAAATTCAATTTAATTTATTTCTATGCACATTAATTGTCTGCTATATACAAGTTACTAAAATGCACTTTGTATTTAAGAACCCTTTTGGCCTAAAATAATGCATTAAAATTTTTATTAAGGCTAGCTACAATTCTTTTTTATAAAGATGAAAAATTGTTATACAAAATTTTCAGTTTCACATCCTAATAATACCAGTGGGATTAGAAGGTAACAACCAGAATGGTGAGCCAATTTGAAATCATGACACAAAAGTACTAGTAAACAAAATAAGTTGCTAAGGTTGGAGAAGACAGTCATTAAGGTTGATCACCATGGAAGGTTTCAGGTTTGTGAAGGATTGTCATATTCTAGAGGAGCTGGACTTAAATTTGCTTAATCCCAAAATATACATTAGGTTTAAGGTGTGGAAGCATCAGTGTGGAAGATTTTAAATCCTTAAAGGAAGATTTTTCTAACATTTAGAATTGCCTAACAATGGATCAGCTTTCAAATAAAGAGAATGAGTTCCCTGTCCATGGAGGTATGCAAGCTGGATTGCCACTTGCAGGTAAAGTGGCAGAAGGAAAATTCAAGCTTAAGATAGTGATTTAATAAAATTGATCTCTAAAATATTATATAATTGAAGATCCATTAAAAGTTAGAACTCAATTCATCTCTCCCCTCTCTCATTCATGTTACATTATTTGGCAGTGACATCTTTTCTGATTTAGTAACTTACTTTTGTCTCAAACTTAGACTAATACAACCAATTTTACAAACATGTAGAGCATCCTTCTGTAGTAATATTAGACAATGGAAAAGACCATATGAGAAAATGAAAAACTTGAAATGATTATCAAAGTAAACTCTTGTCTTTCCCATAAGTTTGGATATTAACATTCAAGCTTCTTGCTGTCACTAGACAATGACCGTTTCCATTCATCTCTCTAGGGTAACTGCTCCTGAACGGGTCTGCTCTATATCACAGCAGTAGAGGGTATGAATATTGCTCTGCTGGTGACTAGGTTCCTTATGCACAAAGGGAAAGAATACTTCATTTGCCAGTAGGAGGGGATCTTAATTAGAGGTACAGCTGTGCTACTCATGGGGCATAACAGCCTGACTTTCGGCTTCCTTTCACATAGTTCTCTACCACAGAGATGAAACTTTTCTGTCTCTAGTGCTTGAGACCATACTGGCTTGACTCATTAACTGATTCCAGCTGTTCTGCCATAGCAACAGACAATTTCACATCTGCAGGGCCATTTGGATCTCAGATGTGAGCAGCAAGAATCACTGTTTGACTACACTTTGCAATTCCAGGTTGTATTTAGAATTTGAATCAGTCTGACAAGAAAAGTTTTGATTACCCTATATTTGAGCTGTTTGGTACCATCCAACAAAGTATCCCAACATGGCTTGCAAGTAAGCTTCACTATCATAATCTGTTATTGAAATAAGAAGAAATCATAAGTAAATAAGCAACACCAGAGTAAGGTCATGATCCAAACTTTCAGAACCATTGAGTTTAAAGGGTAATCTCTTTCTACATCCTTTCATAAAACTATAAAAAAATTATACTTACTTGTGTATAGGGTCGGAGCCTAAATCTCCTGTCATTTTTTTTCTTTCTGCAAATTACTTTGCTATTCTGTCCTAATTAAGTACTTTCCTATTTTGATTTGTGGTTTCTGCATGATCTATAAAGATAGCACATACTGGGGTTTGGGGTGGGGCTGTGGGTGGAAAAGGGTATGGATTGAACCATAAAAACACATACATACGCATAGAATAAAATATATCTGATAATTCAAAAATGAGTTGGGGGTGGAGCTAAGATAACAGAGAAAAACAGGGACTCACTTGAGTGCTCCCAAATTCCCTCCAAATATCTTTAAATAACACCTCAAAATGAATTCTGGAGAAGCAGAACCACAAAAAATGGGGTAAAACAATTTTTCAATCCAAGACAACTTAGAAGGTTGACAAGAGTTTAGTTTGATAATCTTTTCAAGTTTTCCATTTTCTCATATGGTCTTTTCCATTGTCTAATATTATGGCAGAAGGATGCCCTAAATGTTTGTAAAATTGGCCTTATTAGTCTAAGTTTGAGACAAAAGTAAGTGACTAATGGACTAATGGTCTGTTGTAGCTGGGTGAGAACAAAGCACATTCTAGCACAGGCTAAGTCAGCACAGGCCACACCACAGCAAATCAGCAGCAGATCTTGGAGGCAATTGAATCAGCTATAGTAGCTGCCAGCTCTCAGAAGGTAAAGGGATGAGAAACTGTTCAGAAGGACATTATATGTTCCATGGCTGGAACTGGGTATAGGCCCCTGTCTCATTGCCCTTCTGTAGATCAGGGTCACAGTTCTGGGTGAGTTGCAGTCTTAGGCTGTGGAGGAGCACTAGTACACCAGAACTTGTGGTTGGGGAGTGGAGATACTGGTCACAGTTACAGGGTGGAAAAAATGTTTGTTATCACTCACAAACAGGAGAATAGATCAGGAAAGTAGGAACCACGTCTCTCCATAGATCATACCACCCTGGGTCAATGCAAAACTTACAGATACCCAGAGCTAGCTCTGAGAGCAGCAGCAAGGAAGACCTGAAGCTCGGGACAGTGACACCTCCACCCTGGGAGCAGAGCCCAATTTTAACATAAAGTCGGGAAATAGTCTGGTTAAATGAGCAAACAACAACAAAAGAACCTGACTATTAAAAGTTACAGTGGTGACAGGGGAGATTAAAACACAAACTCAGAAGACAAAAAAGTCCAAACGTCTATATCCAAAGCCACAAAGAAAAATGTCAATTATTCTCAGTCCCCAAAAGAACTAAATATATATTTAAAAGGAATTTGAAAATTATATAAGACAGGTAGAAGGAAAAATGGAAAAAGAAATGAGAATGATACAAGACAATGATGTAAAAGAGTCAACAACTTGATAAAATTTCCAAAAAATGCTGAAGAAAATGATACCTCAATAAACAAAATAAGATAAATGATATATAAACCAGACCAGAACTGGTCTCTAACCTGTGGGTGGCCAGAGCCAAATAAAGTGGCCCAAAGACAGGAGAGTCAAGAATCAAACAGAAATTTAATTTCAAAGTAAGGAAAATGTTTGCAAGCTCAAGTCTACCTTCCTGAGAAGGGATGCTTCTGGCTTTTGGCAGTGAAGGGCTTTTATACATAAAAACTATAAGAAGGTAGGACTCAACACAGTCTTGAGCAAATAGTTCCCACGCGTGGCATTTCTTTGGACAGTACAGACATTCTTTTGTCCTATGGGAACAGTCTCCAAGTTATTAGGATCACTGAACATTTTGATTGTCTCAAGTTGTTAGGCTCATTGAACCTTATGGGTATTCAGTGAAGGTACAGAACCTGAGTTAGCAATAGTATAAAAAGGAAGCAGCATCTGGTTCAGTTCACTTAGTGGTTACACAAGTATGGGAGATGATTGATAACTTTCTGTTGCAGCCCATAGGCCACTTTTGGCTCCCACATCTCTGGTAAATTATTAATTAACATGAAAATCATGACTCCCTCTTGCCAGAAGGTGAGATTATCCAAAGTGTGAGTACAAAGGATTGTTGCTATGGCAAGCTCAGCACATAGTCTGCTTGCTAGGCCTTAGCTCTGGAAAACAGGGTGTCTCCTAATACATTGACAGGAAAAGAGGCAAAAAAATCAATTGCAGGGAAGAACACTTTGAAAATGAGAATGGGCCAAGTGGAAAAAGAGGTGCAAAAATTCATGGAAGAAAATAATTCCTTAAAAATTACAATTGGACAAGGGAATGCATAAGACATCAAGAAACAATCAAACACCAAAGAATGAAATTAACTAGAAGAAAATGTTAACTATGCCTTTGGGAAAAAAATAACTGACTACAAAGTAGGTAGAGAGAAAAAAATATTACAATGATGGCCTACCTAAATGTGATTATCAAAAATAGAGCCTGGATACCATCTTTCAAGTTATTGTAAAGGAAAACTGTACTACATTCTAGAACTAGTAGGTAAAATAGGAATTAAAAGAATCCACCAATCACCTCCTGAAAGACATCCCAAAATGAAAACTCCCAGGGATATTGTGACCAAATTCCAGACCTTACAGGTCAAGGAGAAAATACTGCTTGCAGCCAGAAAGAAAAAAAAATAAATATCAAGAAGCCACAGTCAGGATCACCCAAGATTTTGCAGCTTTTACATTAAAGGAATATGGCCTTGGAATATAATACAACCCAGAATCACCTACCAAGCAAGACCTAGTGCAATCTCTCAAGGGAAAAACATGGAAATTCAATGAAATAATAGACTTTCAAGTTTTCCTAATGAAAAGACCAGAGCTGAATAGAAAATTTCATTTTCAAACACGAGACTCAGACATTAAAAGATAAACAGGAAACCATAAGCAATTCAGTAAGTTATACTAATGTTACTTTTCTATAAGGGAAGATGATATTTATAACTTCTAAGAATTTTGTCACTATTTGGGCAGTTAGAAAAATAATACATAAACAGAAGGCATGGATGTGAGTTGAGTATGATGGGATATTATCTATAAAAAATAAAACTAAGGGGTAAGAAAGAGAAATGTGCTGGATAAAGGGAAAAGAGAGAGCTAAAATGGGGTAAACTATCACAACAAGAGATACAAAAATCTTTTGTAGTGGAGGGGGAGATAAGGGAAAAGGGAACTATGCATGTCAGAAAATAATGACTAAAGACAATAAAGTATAATTAGAGAGGTAGTATGGATTGGGAAAAGCACTGGACTTGATGTTAATTAGACGTGAATCCTAGATGTTAACTTTCTCAATATGTGGCTTTAGGAAAGCCACTTAAATTATCTGAGCTGAGCTCAGTTTCATGATATTTAAAATGAGGGGATCGTAGTAGCTTCCCTCTGATGTTTCTTCTAATTCTAAAAACAGTATATCCATAAAGGTTTAGTGTACTTTTAATTTTTAAAAACTTAAATTTCTATTAAGATTGTTGATATACAGTATATATTTCCCTGCTTGTCTAATATATAAGGACTCATTCAAATCTGAAGTCTGCAATCTTATGTATCTCTGTGCTATAACTTTACCCCCTTGGTTAAGAAAGTAGAGTAAGTGGAGAAAGGAAGGCTGAGTAGGGGGGAAATCTCACTAAAATTCATATTCTCTAAGAGATAGATCACACATCACATTTTAACAACTTACTGTAAGCTCTTTGAAGGGACACACTGCATTTTATACTTCTGCATCTTTCATAGCGTATAGCCCAGTACTTTGCATGCTCTAAGAACTCATTTATTATTGGGTGATTGATTTATACTGCATATTTCTTTCTATTTCTAAAGATAAAATCACTTGAAAAGCAAAGGTTCTTTAATTCCAATAAATCTGAGATTGAAGGAATTCTCCATTAATAAAGTTCCTCTCCCCAAGAAAGGCCATAGATAAATTCCCCAAAATAAATGTTTACTGATAAACCTATTGATTTCAGTGTTTCCTTGATTGAATACTGTCTAGTCTCATGAGTTTTCCTCATGAGCATGAGCACCACACTAAAAAGATTAACTGTAAGGCAATGATCTTAGTATTTAAGGCTCTATGGACAAAGAAACATTCCTGTCATCTATAGGGCAAAGATGATGACTTTCCCTTTTATTACCACAATTCCCTTGGACTGCTTATTTTTAGCATCTCTATTCATACTATGTTTTCAGGTGCTTGCTGGCTCTAAGGTATACTAAATATTTTCAATTATGCCTTAGGCATTAGTATTTCAGGGACCCTAGAGCTAATACAACATTCAAAACACACTTTAATGATTCAATGGATCTGTCATTTCATTGGTATGCACTCTTTGCAATTGTGCAAATTGTAGCCCAACCACTTTTTTTCAAACTATGCCATTTTTTCCCATGTTCTTGAATAAATCCTTAACAAGAAATGTATCCAATGTTCTTTTCATGGAGATGAATAAGTGAATATTTGGAGAGTACTCCAGTTTCTAAATATATACTCAAGAAAAAGTAAAATGGAAAAATTCTAGATCAAATAAAGAATGAGAATTAAAGAAGCTATAGTAAATATTTTGTCCCAACTAAGTTAGCCAAAAAAAAAAACATCCAGGAGCCCAAAGGCAAATAAGGAGGGGAGGCATTCAATGGTGCTGGGGCAGGGCACCTTGGAGAATCTTCCAGCAACTATAGCAGCAATGTTTCAACTTGAAAGCTAGGAGTGGGAAAGCAGACCTGGACAGAGGCTTGGAATAATTTAGGGAAGAGATCACATGGTGGTTACAAATGCATTGAACTGTGGGCCTTGACTGCACACACAGTAGGTAAGGGATCCAGAAAAGCTCCTGCCTACAGGTGATCAGTTCAAAGCTACCAGGGGCTCTGAAAGTCTGTAGTGAACTGATAAGAACTGAGCCTCTCTTGATATTTGTAAAGAGCTTAGAATTCTTCATTTGAAGAAAACAAGGAAACCTGGAATTTGCAAATATTTTGTGCATAGAAGCAGAAAGAAAAAGAAACAGCAGGATACCATATAATGCATACCGAAAAAAAATGTGCCCACTACCTCATCCAAGGATGAAGGTAGAAAGGGAGACTGATTTTAATTAAAGTTCCAAATCTGGAAGTAAAAGCAGGAATGTGAATAAACAGAAGACATTAATAACAAAAAAAAATTATGAATTTGCTGTTATATGTGATACAAGATTTGAGAAAGAGAATAATTCCACATCCATTGTAGGAGCCTCAGATTAGGAGATCCTCAGAACTGTTGGAATTGCTAGAAAACCAGAAAAAGGAGATGAAAGCATTGTTACAAATGAAATGAGAACATGAGAGGAAATAATTGGAAATAGAGTAAAGAGCTTACTATAGCTGGTATAATATCTTGCCCAAAGGCTGATAAAGGGAGTTTAAAAAGAAAACATATAACTTGTAGTTGGTTTGCTTATGTGTTGATGATCTTAGCTGAAGAAATAGAAGGGTGAGAAAATGAATAAATGGGGAAGAATGGATTGAAAGCTATTTAAAAAAATATAACCTAGGGGCTCAAGGTAGAATCAAACAAATTCAGTTGAGGGGGATTTTGCCAAAACCATTAAAAGGCCAGAAACTTAACTATATAGATATCTGTATATCTATATCTATGTCCATAGATATAGATATGTAGATAGATATAAATGTTACTTTAGATGTGAACCAAATCTTGAATAAATTAAGAATCTTCATAACTGGGGGCTCAGAGTAACTGTGATTGAACTCATAAGTTTCCAACTACAATAATCTCCTTAAAGTAACTGAATAAAGAAACATATGGATAACAGTGATAGCTCTATTGCCCCTAGACTTAAAACAATCTTATGTTTTATGCACTTGGGGAAAAAGAAGTATCACCATATGGTGAATGCTGGTTATTACACAGCCATGCAAAAGTTCGCACACACTATCATCTCAAAACTGTGTGAAACAAAAAGTCAGTCCATCAATAAGCATTTATTAACCTCTTATTGCACATCAGAAACTGTGTTGTGCACCAGGAATATAAAGAAAGAGATAAACACTCCCTCTTTTTAAGAAGTGCCAGTTTTAATGGTGAGATAATATATAAATAATTAGGTATATATAAGTTATATAGAGAACAGGCAAAAGCTAATTTCAAAGGGAAAAGTATTGGCAGCTGGATAGTCCTAGGAAAAACTATCAAAATATAGAGATGGAATGAAAGAAATCAAAACCACAAAATGAACAAGAACAAGGTGAGGTATATACCAATCCTGTCCTCCAATATGTTACTGGATTTGTCAGAAAGATGCTTTCAATAAGTGTCCAAAGGATACACACACTTCCAAATAATTGCATTAAATTACCAAAAGAAATTATTTTATCCACCTATGAATTATTTATAGAATATTGAATATAAATGAATTATAGCAGTGTAGTAAATAGTTCTTGTACCACCTTCATCTAAACTCTAAAAAGGGGAGCTTGATATTAATAATAATTATGATACATAATTGCTAATAGATTATTATTATTATTGTTATTATGAATAACAACAATAATGATTTAGATGATGATGCTGTTGAAAACCTTAACTCTGAATACAGAAGTCAAAATGAACCAATGGGTGAACTTGATGCTTACCAATGCTTGGTCTTCTCTAGACAAAAGATGTCAAATATCAAAGTAATAAGCAGAGTCTGTGCCTGTGTATCAACCAACAGATCAATCAACAATCATAAGTATGTATAAAGCACTCTACACAGCTTAAAGGGCTTGACAAATTGTAGTAATTAATATGAAAGAAATAAGGAAAGAAAGAAAGAAGGAAGGAAGGAAGAAAGGAAGGAAGGAAGGAAAGAAAGGAAGGGAAGGAGGGAGGGAAGAAGGGAGGAAGGGAAGAAGGGAGGAAGGTGGAAGGGAGGGAGGGAGGGGGGGAGAGAGAGAGAGAGAGAGAGAGAGAGAGAGAGAGAGAGAGAGAGAGAGAGAGAAAGAGAGAAAAAGAAAGAAAGAAAGAAAGAAAGAAAAAGAAAGAAAGGAAAAAAAAGAAGAAAGAAAGAAAGAAAGAAAGAAAGAAAGAAAGAAAGAAAGAAAGAAAGAAAGAAAGAAAGAAAGAAAGAAAGAAAGAAAGAAAGAAAGAAAGAAAGGAAGGAAGGAAGGAAGGAAGGAAGGAAGGAAGGAAGAAAGAAAGAAAGAAAGATGGATGAAAGGACATGTCTCTGCATGACCATAGGCAAGTCAGTTAATGTCTCTGAGTTATAATATACTAATCTGTAAAATAAGACCATCAAAGCTTTGTATAGTGGGAAAGTACTTTAGAACAATTTAGTCTATTCTCTTAATTTTAGAGATGAGGCAATGAGGCTCAAGATTGTTACATAACTTATCAAAGGTCATTCACCATTCAGTTCCAGTTCCTAGTTCCAGAGCCAGTGTTCATACCATTGCATGATATAACCTTCATATATAACATAAATGACCAGAAAAGGGCTAAAAGTATGTGCCATAGCTACCCCATCAGCCTTTTGTGAGACCCTAAAGAAATATGTGCATTAAAAAATTCAAAGGTTTATAATAGTGCCTTTTATTATTTTGACTAGCTGTGGACATACTACCTGAGCCCTCTAACCCAGTTTCATTATCAACAAAATAAAGGGAATCCTATATGTTATGCCTAACAGAATTGCTGGGAAGAACTTTAATATTTTATATGTCCATTTCACTAAAAATATTAAGTATTAACGATGAAAATACCTGACACCTAATTTGGCTGGAAATGTGCATGTCGACTTTCTCTCTGAAAAAGAAGCAATGGGTTTAATCTCTGAGTCCCAGACAGTAAGACAAAGATTCCTTTCTTGACCCTACACGTAACAAGTATGCCATATCAGTCTAATAAATGCTTCCTCCATTTCATTAAGCTGGTAAATGTACTTTTCATTAGAGTGGAACACATACTTTCCGGCCCTTCTGTTTGCTTTTGGAAAGCTGATAATGGAAAGCAAAGAATAGCCTAGAGCCCCTGCTTTTCCCTTTTTGTTCCCTCTGAACAAGCCATTAAGAAGCACTAGAGACGATTTTAAAGAAGCCTATACCAGCTGTGCCTTTTCAATTCTTGACCCCTCCTAAAAAGAGAAACACAAAACAAAAACCTCCCAGCTTTCTCAGGTGGCAAGGATGAAGAGAATGTATGTGGTAGTCACACAGAAGTAAATAGGATTTGGATCACAGAAAGGAGCCACCCTCCTGGCTCAAGCATGAAGACCATTTTGTCTAAAGAATTGTAAGAACGGTAACAGCTAGGATTCTTTGTTAGAACCTGTGATTTCCCTTCATCTCCTCATCCTAGGGGGTACAAAAAAAATAAAAAGGTAAAACAAAACATAGACTACCTGGCACATCTACATTAAGAGCTGATGTGCCCAGATGTGCAGTACACAATGAATCATGTATGCATTGGGCAAGCCTATTGAGGATTTTTCAATTAGGGAATCAGGTTATAGACAGAATGTGTTGCAAGGAAAAAAAAAACAAGCAAACATGAACCAGAAACTCTATGGACACTTAGCAATACTACTAATTCTTCACATTCAATTTAATTAAAATGTTAGACTTCTGACCGTGCAATAGAAAATGACTAAAAGAGAGGATACTTACTCAAAAAGAAGTGCCATTTTATTGATACAGTTCATTTCAAAGTCCCATACATTCACCCATGGGAAAATGAAAGTGTTAATAAACTAAGATAACTCAGCAATATCTCTCTCCTGGGGGAATAGTGCATCTGTACTGATTGATAAAAGATCATGTTAATTAAACTGTAATAAAGAAATCTTTACATCACGAGTGCTGTATTTGTTCCTGGAAAAAAATAATTAAATTAGAATGCACGTTTAGCTCATAACCATATGCATCATCTAGCCCTTAAGAGGGAATGGTTGGCTGATTATGCCTGTTGGTTTATTACATGCTTTACAGCATTCAACAGGCAAGAAATACTCCAGGCAACTCTGAATTTGGGCATTAGGAGTGAAACCTTGTATATCAACATGTACTCTTTTAGGTAGATTTGAAATTTGAAAAATGAACTGATAAAAGGAAATTTAATAGGGATTCATGTAAATTGGTGTAAAATGTTAGAGTTCACATGAAAAAAAAATCTCAAAGTTTTAGTGAAGCACAACTTTATTCAACATTGTGATGTGGAGCCAAAATGAAGGGAATAAACATTTATTAAGTGTGACTGTCTGCCAGCCACTGTGATAATTGCCAGGATTACAAATACAAGCAAAAAAGAAAAACTGTCTCCATGTTCAAGGAGCTTGCATTCTAATGTGAGAAGGCAATACAGCTAAAATGTGGGGCGGAAGTTAGAAACAAGGATGGGAGGTGGAAAGGACAACCTTAGCATCTCCACAAAAATGGAGGTTGAAAGAAGAAATGAATGGATGAAGGGAGAAAACCTTGCAGAAGATTTCATGGTGAATGTATCTCGAGGTAGTAGCCTGTTACTAGAAGAGGATGACCCAGACAATGAGAAAAGTTTCATGATTACCCAGAAATGGAGAGGGGCATGGTGTTAAAGTGCACAGAAAGTCATGAACAAGATTAGAGTATATTAGGGTCCTGAGGGTACATCTTCCCTTAATGCAATTTAGTAATCACATCCTTATTTACTCCCCTATTATTAACGTATTCATATTTAATTTTTTGTTTGTGTTTCCTGACTCCCAAGCTTAAAGATAAAAGTTTCTATGCGTCTCAGGGTATTTCATTAAGAATGCTTTGAAGTTTTACATTTATTAAAGGTCATTTTTCCCCCTATAGGTAGGAATACTCAGTTTTGGTTGTTAGCTTGTGTATTTTGCATTTTGGAAGACGATATTCCAAGTTCTCTGTTTCATTATTGTGTTTGCTAGCAAATCTTATGTGAGTGATTGTGAATATGGTTCCTTACTCCCTAACTTCTTTCTTTTTGTCAGCTTGAACTATTGTTCTCCTTTGACCCAGAAATTCCAATTTATGGCTATAATATTCCTGGGAGTTTTCATTTAGAGAATTCATTCAGGGTGTGACTGGTGAATTTTTTGTATTTTCATTTTATTGTCTGGTACTAGGAGATCTAGGCATGTTTTTTCTCCCATTATTTTTTGAAGTACGTGTAATTTTTTTTCTTTCTCTAGTCATGGCTTTAAGATTGATTCTTCAATATCTTTCCTTGAACATTTTTTCTACATCAGTTATTTTTAATATTTGGTAAATTGAATTATTTTCTACTTGCTTCAGTCTTTTACCTTTTTAAACATTGAGTCCTTCATGTACTAATTAATTTTTATTTGGTATAATATGTTTAATCTGTGTGTCGATTGGGTAAATTTTTATATCTTATGTGCTAAAGTCTTAATTTTCTTTCCAAGTCTTTCCTACAAGGATTTTATTTCTTTTCTCATTCTTTCCTTTAACACACGTCTAGTATAAAATCATTGTTTAAACTCTTGTTTCATTTTTTCTCATTATTCTATTTGATATTGTGTCAATGCCTTGTTTTTCTTCAAGTATTTACTTACAGATATTTTGGAGATATTCTCTACCTTTGAGTTTTGTATGACCATTTCTCCATAGGATGTTTTTAATGGTTTATTTTGTTGGCTTTCTTCTTTCGTTTTACCTCTGAAATTTTGACTTTGTAACAGTGGTAGACTGTACACTTCTAGATGTTGGCTTTCCTTGGTTCTGCTTCATATTCATTTGGGTTATGCTGCTGCTTTCTCCAGTCACTGAGTACTTATGCTCCTCAAGGATCTCAAGGGTGACTCAGCAAGAGCATTTGCATACTTTTAGTATGCACAGAGCTGATTGACCCAGAATAGCATCTATTTACTGACCTCTTAGTCTGACTTTTTCAAGATCCTGACCCATGTTTAGGCCTGGGTAATGCCACTGTGCTTTTTCCCCTGGTTGGAGCTACAGGAGAGTACTGTTGGCCCAAGCTACTATAAATTATTTGGAAAACCCTGCAGGTTTGGAGAGACAGAATTGCACCACCACCAACTTCCTGACCTTGTGGTTCAGCTGTAAATCTTACTTTGTTGTTCCTATTCCCTCTCCATGATTTCTTGGCTGATTCTAGATAAGCCATTTGGACTTCCTTTAAATGAATCAAATAAAGAGTCCATTTTTCAGAATCAATTACCCATATGCTCTTCTGTCAAGGTCTTTTCTTCACAACAAAATATACTTATCTACACTATAAGTTACTTAGTGCAAGTGAGATTATCCCCTTTGTTCAGTGAGTCAATATGACTCAGGTAGGCCAAAGCCTTACAGCCAATCAATGTGAGAATCAGATAACCAAGATTGCCTGACTCTTATCCCCACTACTTTTCTATAAAACTCCAGTGGTGACAACTAGCATTCTAAAATCCTTGAAGTCTTGGAGGGGCTGCTTTTTGAGGTAAAAAAGCACAAATGTTTCCTACTTCTGCTACTAGTTAGCTTCTGAGCATCAGGATTATCATCTGTAAAATGATGGGGTTAAATTGAGTGACATTTAAAGTCCATTCAAGATAAAATTTCATGGTACTCTGTTTTTACATATAATAATAACACTAGTGTACTACTTTAAAAAAATGTCTTCTAGTATGTTCTTTTTCCTTCTGGCTATGCAAAAGAGACCACTGAGTTGTTTTTACTTTTATTTTTAATCTACAATCACCTGGAGTATCTCTGAGGTGCTGAAGTACTCATCAGCTGCATCTGACTTCTATAATTTTTTGAAAGACCAAAATCCAGAGTCCTTCCATACTTCTTTGTTAGTCAGGACCTAGGGCAGAGATAAAGGTGACAGCAAGAGGCCATACTCAATACCATTTTTTTCAATGCAAACTTGGATCCATCCATCAAGGCCAGAGTGCCTCTTTTTCAGACATCACACTAGCAAACTTAACAGGATCCAAGAATAATTTAAAGTACCTTCTCACCAAGACACAGGCTATGTTAAGTCCTTGTGAAAAAGATCACATTTAATATGCCACTACATTTCCCATCATGAACTGTGTCTTCCCTTCTGGTGAACTGAGATGAGTATGTGTATAAATTGTTTATCTCAGAGGATCAATCTGTTCTGAGAGAAAATAAAAATATTATAGTCACCAAGCAGTTACTAAGCAATTATGATGTCATAAATTACCAGATGTTTGCACATGTAAATCCACTATACTACTTTTTTGTATTTATGCATTATTTTCATGGTTATTGAATATGACAAAATGAAGTCATTTATTTGGAGAATCATAAACCAATGTCATAAATTATTCCTATCATGCATTTCTACAGTTATTTATCATATGAATACAATGTAGAAATAAATAAGTTGTTTTCCATAATCTCTGAAATGAAGTCCTTTTTATAAGGAGAAACATAGGGCATTTTTCCGCACATTAACTTATCCTTATTTTGTTATAGTGGTAGCATGCCTCTAATCCATATATGACAAGTACTAATTGTTAAGTGAATATGATAAATGTATATATGTATATATACATATATATCACTTTGCATGGTAAAGGCTGTAACCATTAGGAATCAAAATAGAATTTAAAGAGGAGGGCACTAGCTTACATATATTCACATAAACACACGTAGAGTTTCAAGTCAAAAAACTCAAATGCACTAACACAAATAAAATCCTTCCTCTCTAATGACTGAGGCTGCATTTACAAAGCTCCTTCTCCAAAGAGAGTACATATTATGACCTATATGGTTTCTGAACTAAGACAGGAACTTAAAAGCCACAAATTCCAATCCCTCATATTGCTGCTAATGATACTGAGGGTCAGAGATTTGAAGTGACTAAAGTCAGACAAATGTTAATTAGTAGATCTAGTATTTAGTTGTAGGTTTTTTTGGGGGGGTTTTAAGATAAATTACCATTTCCATTCATCACACCTCTACACAAGCAGATGTTGAAAACAAAGCCAGCTAAATTGTATTTAAGGACCTCCAAATACATTTCACAGTAATGTCAACCTGATTCTGAAATAAAGTAGTTGATAGAATAATAAAAAGTAATAAGCTAAAAGTACTTCAGCAAAATTCTTGACAAATTTCATATGAAAAATCTAGAGTGAATTATTTGATATGGATATAAGACATTAATCATTACTTGCATGACAAGAAGGTAAAGGGACTTGGGAATTCTTTTGAAACAAGCCATGTAAATTATCATCAATCTTATTAATATATCCATATAAACTAATTTAAAAATGTTTCTTTGTTGCTATAGAGAGGAGAGAAATACCTACTTTAAAACTCTAAGTTATAAACTTAACTCCGTTTAATTTGAATTTTTTTTTTAATGATCAGGCTAGACCTCTTGAAAATAGAAGTCCTAATCACTACTTAAATATGTGACTTGGCCCAGAAATTCTAGGTATACATTTTGAATTGTTTGAGAAAAGTTACTAAATTGTTCATGCTCTTTGATCCAGAAATTCCATTACTTCACTTCAAACTGCTCAAAGTAATGACACAAAAGCCAGAAATAAAGCATCCATCCCTATGAATATTTATAATAATGCAGAGGTGGAAACAAAATATGTGTCAAATAACTGAGGAACTGCAGAACCCAATTGCAGTATATGAATGAGATAAAATATCAGTGTAGCATAAGGAAGAGAAAATATGATGAAATTAAAGAAACGTGCAAAGATTTGAGTGAATTGCTACAGGAAAAAGAAAGCAAAACCAAATTAACAATATAGATAATGGCAATGTAATATAAGGGAAGATGAAAACTGAAAACAGTAAGATTCAGTTGAAATGAAATTTCAAACTTTGATTAGCTTTTGAATGAGGTTAAAACCACACTTATACTAAGAAATGGTCAACTATATGGGTGAACAGTTACATGTGCTCTGAGTCAATATTACTTAGAATAATTTGCTTAGTATATTTTAACTGGAAGGTAATATGATTACTGTTTAATGAAAAATAACCAGCATGTTAAAGCAAAATACATCATGAAAAAAAGAAAGATAAGTATAAGGGGGAAAGAGAGGAAGGAAGGAAGGAAGAAAGGAAAGAAGGAAGGAAGGAAGGAAGGAAGGAAGGAAGGAAGGAAGGAAGGAAGGAAGGAAACTGAGATTTTTAAATCACTAAGTTTCTCTCCATGGTTTAGTTTGAGTATTTACAAAGGCATCATCCTTCAACTTCTATATTCTCCACTTTCCTCCCACTGGTCCCAACCCTACTATGCAGTTGCCCTGCTTGGCATAGAGTATTATACAATAATCAGTTTGTAATGAGGACTGAGGCAAGAGAAGACTATTTGATGCAACAAAGTAATGGGACATGCCATAGAAAAATCCCAGAAAATCAAGATATCTACTCAAGATTAATTACCAGTTAAACTGACAAACTTGTGAGCTTTTGGAGCATGTTTATCTCCAGTGGAGATTGGAAGGCTTTTGAAGTTTTCAAATTTCTAGGGAAAAAATAAAGTTGGCAAGGATAGACCGATTAATATTCTCCCTTCAGCTGAGTGAACCTTATTCATTATTGTTTACTCACATTCTACAAGGAAGACTTGCTCTACTTACGGAGCCAGAAGTTCTCAAACAAATCAATTGGTCATATGGATTTATTACAATTGATTTTCTTTAATCAGTAGTCAAATAAATATTATGCAGATATGCAGCTGCAAAAGGACACTTTCTCCTTATGAAAAATTCACAATTTTTAGCACATTCTTTTCTGCTGAAAAGCAACTTGTAATGTTAATTTGAAACTAGGAGCACAAATTTCCAGCTGAAGCCAGAAGAACTCGTAGTGAATTCTGACTATGTTATAAATTATCCTTGTGACATTTAGTATCTGTGTTCATATGTATACATGTGTGTATGTACATATACACATATACTAGGGGACTAAATATTTGTGTGCTTATTTGTGTTATGTGAGTATATATGTATGATATGCGCATAAGCATACATTCATAGTACATGCACAAGCACACAGTAAATACCTGCATTGGTAGACAGTTTTTTTCACCAGGACACTCTCAACATCTATGAAAAGACATGTCTAATCCCTATCCATATCCCTATTAAAGCACACATACACACACTCACACTCACATACACACGTGTATTCTATTTGTTTGAAGTCTTAAAGTCACAATTGCTTGGATTTGTTGGCATATCCACACTATTCCCAGAAAACTCTCAAGATTCCCCAAGGGTCTGTTGCTTTAGAATGGAGCATCCTTTTTGGAGCCAAGACGTATGGAAACAATGTTGTGAAATAATGGTAGATTTGATGGCACAAGACCCGGATTTGAATTCTGGTCCTCTGAGAATTACTATCTCTTTGGTTAAAGGAAAGCCCTTGTACTCATTGACTTAGATCTAGAAGGAACCTCAGAAAGCCAACTAGTCCGGGCTGTCAAGTTCACAAGCCCTGCAGGCATATTGACTTAGAAAATCATATATTAACATTAACAATGTATGGGGAGGTGGAGCCAAGATGGCAGCTGGTAAGCAGGGAATAGTGTGAGCTCCATACGGAGACCCTCCAAAAACTTATAAAAAATGGCTCTGAACCAATTCTAGAATGGCAGAACCCACAAAACAGCAGAGGGAAGCAGGGCTCCAGCCCAGGACAGCCTGGATGGTCTCTGGGTGAGGTCTATCCCACACAGAGCTGGGAGCTGGGAGCTGGGAGCTGGGAACGGAGTGAAGCAGAGCCCAACCTGAGCAGCGTGGACCATCCAGACCAGAAGCCGGGCGGGGGCCCTAGCACCCTGATTCAGTGAGCTGCGGCAGTTACGAGACTTCTCAACCCACAAACACCAAAGACTGAAGAGAAGGTTAGTGGGAAAAGCTGCAGGAGTGGAAGGAGTTAGCGGTTCGGCTTCCAACCCCGGGGGCAGCGGAGGTGGGGCAGCTACAGCTGTTGTTACTTTCGGCTCCAGGCCCACCTGGTAGGAGGGATTAAGTGGCAGATTAGAGCAGGGGTGCACGGCCTGCCGAAGATCTAAGCCCAGTTCGGGTTGGGGGATCTTGGGGAAGGATCAGTGCTGGTGTGGCAGAGCTGGCACCTCCCCCCCAAACGTGGAACATAGAACTCTGTAATCTACAAGCAGTCATACCCCACTGAAAAACTCAAGGGTCAAGTTAGTTGGCTGGGAATATGGCCAGGCAGCGAAAACGCACCGAGATTCAGTCTCAGACTTTGCATTCTTTCTTTGCTGACAAAGAAGACCAAAACATACAGACAGAAGAAATTAATAAAGTCAAAGAGCCTACAACAGAAACCTCCAAGAAAAACAGGAACTGGTCCCAGGCCATGGAAGAGCTCAAAAAGGAGTTGGAAAAGCAAGTTAGAGAAGTAGAGGAAAAATTGGGAAGAGAAATGAGAAGGATGCGAGAAAACCATGAAAAACAAGTCAATGACTTGCTAAAGGAGACCCAAAAAAATACTGAAAAATACACTGAAGAAAACAACACCTTAAAAAACAGATTAACTCAAATGGCAAAAGAGCTCCAAAAAGCCAATGAGGAGAAGAAAGCCTTGAAAGGCAGAATTAGCCAAATAGAAAAGGAGGTCCATAACACCACTGAAGAAAATACTACTTTAAAAATTAGATTGGAGCAAGTGGAAGCTAGTGACTTTATAAGAAATCAAGATATTATAAAACAGAAGGAAAGGAATGAAAAAATGGAAGACAATGTGAAATATCTCCTTGGAAAAACCACTGACCTGGAAAATAGATCCTGGAGAGCTATCTACAGGCATATGGAAAAATGCTCTGGATTGCTGCTGATTAGAGAAATGCAAATCAAAACAACTCTTAGATACCTCATCTCTCCCGTCAGATTGGCTAAAATAACAAATCAGGAGAATGATAAATGCTGGAAAGGATGTGGGGAAATTGGAACATTGTTGCATTGCTGGTGGAGTTGTGAGCTGATCCAGCCATTTTGGAGGGCGGTGTGGAACTATGCCCAAAGGGCTATAGAAATGTTCATACCCTTTGACCCAGCAATACCACTTCTAGGGTTGTATCCCAAAGAAATCACGCAAGCGGGAAAAGGACCCATATGTACAAGAATATTTATAGCAGCTCTCTTTGTGGTAGCCAAGAATTGGAAAGCAAAGGGATGCCCATCAATTGGGGAATGGCTGAACAAGCTGTGGTATATGAAGGTGATGGAATACTATTGTGCCATAAGAAATGGGGATGATGCAGACTTCATAACAACCTGGAAAAACCTACACGACATAATGCTGAGTGAGCGGAGCAGAGCCAGGAGAACGTTCTGCACAGCCACAGATATGTGGATTCCGTGAGGACCAACCTTGACATACTGGGCTTCTCTCAGCAACCTAAGGGACAAGGACAGCTCCAGGGGACTCACGATGGAGAATGCTATCTTCATCCGGACAAAGAACTGCGAAGTTTGAATACAGACTGAGGCACACTACATGCTCACCTTTTCTGCTTCTCTTTTGTTTTTGTTTTTGGGGATTTTTTTTTGGTTCTGTTTCTTCTTTCTCATGATTCATTACATTGGTCAAAATTCTTCTCCATGACTTGACTAGTGCATAAATTAATCAATCCAATGCAAAGTCATTCATGACAGTTATATGAGACTTCATGCTGTCTTCGGGAGGGAGGGGGGAGGGAGGGGAGAAAATCTGGAACTCAAAACTATGTAGAACCGTGTGTGGTAAACCAAAAATCAATAAAGAAATTAAAAAAAAATTAGATTGGAGCAAGTGGAAGCTAGTGACTTTATGAGAAATCAGGATATTATAAAACAGAACCAAAGGAATGAAAAAATGGAAGACAATGTGAAATATCTCATTGGAAAAACCACTGACCTGGAAAATAGATCCTGGAGAGATAATTTAAAAATTATTGGACTACCTGAAAGCCATGATCAAAAAAAGAGCCTAGATACCATCTTTCAAGAAATTATCAAGGAGAACTGCCCTGATATTCTAGAGCCACAGGGCAAAATAGGAATTAAAAGAATCCATCGATCACCTCCTCAAGTAGATCCCAAAAAGAAATCTCCTAGGAATATTGTTGCCAAATTCCAGAGCTCCCAGATCAAGGAGAAAATACTGGAAGCAGCCAGAAAGAAACAATTTGAGTATTGTGGAAACCCAATCAGAATAACCCAAGATCTGGGAGCTTCTACATTAAGAGATCGAAGGGCTTGGAATGCGATATTCCAGAGGTCAATGGAGCTAGGATTAAAACCTAGAATCACCTACCCAGCAAAACTGAGTATCATGTTCCAAGGCAAAATATGGAGTTTCAATAAAATAGAGGACTTTCAAGCTTTCTCAGTGAAAAGACCAGAACTGAATAGAAAATTTGACTTTCTAACACAAGAATCAAGAGAAGCATGAAAAGGTAATCAAGAAACAGAAATTGCAAGGGACTTAATAAAGTTGAACTGTTTTGTTTACATTCCTACATGGAAAGATGATGTATATGATTCATGAGACCTCAGTATTAGGGTAGTTGAAGGGAATATGCATAGATATATGTTTATGTATATATATATATATGTGAATGTGTATGCATGTATGTATCTAGGTGTATATGTATGCATGTGTATGTATGTGTATATATACATATATACATATATATATATATATATATATATATATATATATATATATATGTAAAAGAGAGAAAGCAGACACAGGGTCAGTTGAAGATGAAGGGAAGATATCTAAAAGAAATAAAATGAAATTAAGGGATGAGAGAGCAACATACTGAGAGAGGGAGATAGGGAGAGATAGAATGGGGTGGATTATCTCACATAAAGGTGGCAAGAGGAAGCAGTTCTGTGGGAGGAGGGGAGAGGGCAGGTGAGGGGGGAATGAGTGAACCTTGCTCTCATCAGATTCGGCCTGAGGAGGGAATACCATACATACTCAGTTGGGTATCTTACCCCACAGGAAAGAAGAGGGAGGAAGATAAAAAAAATTAAAAGGGGGGCGATGATGGAGGTGACCACAGATGGGGGTGGAGGTAATCAAAACAAACACTTTGGAAAGGGGACAGGGTCAAGGGAGAAAATTCAATAAAGCGGGATGGGTTGGGAAGGAGCAAAACGTAGTTAGCCTTTCACAACATGAGTATTGTGGAAGGGTTATACATAATGATACATGCGTGGCCTAGGTTGAAGTGCTCGACTTCTTAGGGAGGGTGGGTGGGAAGGGAAGAGGGGAGAGAATTTGGAACTCAAAGTTTTAAAAACAGATGTTCAAAAACAAAAAAAAAGTTTTTGCATGCAACTAAAAAATAAGATACACAGGCAATGGGGCATAGAAATTTATCTTGCCCTACAAGAAAGGAAGGGAAAAAGGGATGAGAGGGGAGGGGGTGATATACTGGAGGGCTGACTGGGGAACGGGGCAACCAGAATATATGACATCTTGGAGTGGGGGGGAGGGTAGAAATGGGGAGAAAATTTATAATTCAAACTGTTGTGAAAATCAATGCTGAAAACCAAATATGTTAAATAAATAAATTTAAATAAAATATAATAAAATAAAAAAAACATTAACAATGTACATATTTCAATTTTTTTTAAACTTTTCACAATTACATTTTAAAGTGATTCAGGTTTTCCAGAGAGGAAAGTTCAAATATGGGGAGGTTAGTGACTTGGCCAAAGTAGCCTTGATAGTAAGTTGAAGAGCCAAGAGTTGAACCCAAATCCTTTGACTACAGATCTAGTCTGCTTTGTCTTTAAACTATCCACCCTACCTTCCTCAACCATGGGCTTATCATTAAGCCACTTATTAAATGAGGGAGTTGAACTAGATGATCTCTAATGTTAAGTACACATTTTCCTGCTTATTTTTCTACTATATGAATTATGGTGTAAATTCTATTTTTTTATTAAGTTTTCAGAGAAGCTCACTTTGCAGCCACCACAGTTTAATCTACAACCCACCATTTACAGGATCTATCTCCATGTTTCTTTAAAAATAGAAATGAAGGTAGGGAAGAAAGTAAATTTCTTACACTCTAAGGACAATGATTTATTCACGGTGGCTACATAACAACTGTAAATTTAGAATTGATTTTTTTCCAGAAAAAAGAATCACAATATGACTTTCAAATTCTGTGTGTATTTTTTCCTTGGGTTGTTTGCCAACAAAAAATAACATTTCTCAAAAGGTCACAAGTATTCTATGGGAAGAGAATACATGAGGGCGATATGCAAATACAAAGCAAATATTTTTTCAAGACCAAAAAAATCTGAGCTCCATCTGAAATATTAGTAAGCTACCAGTGTTCGATAATAGAACAGAATAAAAAGGGTTGGGAAACATAAATATTCATATTTCTAAGAAGCCAGTGGAAATCCTGGTTCAGGCGACAGGACCTAGAGCCCGGTGACATCTGCTCTGTACTGATCAATGATTACCCACTAGTGAACTATCAACCCACTGAGGAGCCATGAAATAATTACACGTAATCCATGAAGCCATTATACACCAAACATTGTAATTTTGATCTTGATTTAGCTCCAAAATAATACGCAGTGTGATAATGGATTTTTTCAAATGTATGTAGCTGCTGTTGTGGTTATTAAAATGCAAATCCTATTTAAATTGTTACTGAATTTGTAGCAGTTTTGTGTCATCATGCATTTTCTCAATTAAGGAACATGGATAGTGAAACCACTATCAAGTGGGTTCTATGATTTTTTTTTCCTTGAACTCTCAAAATTTGTCCTTCCACTACAAAGAAAAGGGAATCTTTGTTCTAGGATAGTGGTGTCCTTTTTGTTTTGGATTGTACAGTCAAATCAGGAGTTTTAAAAGGCACCACACTCTTAAAATATTTGTATTTTCTTATTGTTAGGTCCATGTGCAATTAAACTTTACCATATATGTGTGTGTATATATATATATATATATATATATATATATATATATGCACACATACACATATGCATATGTATATGTAAACTTTACATATGTATATATATATATAACGTAACAGACATAAAATTATTAGATAAAGAGAATATCATATTTAATCTTAACATAAATTAGGAGACACTGAAGTTTATTGGGTAGGGGTGTCACATGGTCATACCTACACTTTAAGAACTCACTTTAGGTGCTTTGTGGAGGATGAGTTTGAAAGGTGAGACATTTGAGATAGTTAGATCAGAAGGCCATTGTAATAGATTAAGCATAAGGTGAAAAGGGCAGTGAATATGTGAATGGAGAAATAGAGATAGATGCCAAATATATTGTAGTGGTAGAAACAAGAATATTTTTCAACATTATACATGGGTAGCAATAGCGTCAAGAATCCAAGATGGCAGCAACATTGCTATTTGAATGGCTTCAAGGATTATAATGCCTTCAACATCAATGAAGGCAGTTGGAAGAAGAAAAGGTTTTGGTGAAAAGATAATGGAATGACATATGCTGTGTAGAAGATGACCCATCCCAGCCTCCTCATTCTGTGTCACTCTCTCACCTAATATGAAAAGAGGTGGTCTGGATTGGCTCTTCCTGATACAGAATTGGCTGAGGGAAATCTGCTGTAGCCATGAACCTATACAGGATTCAGGGTGTGGGTACCCTGGGAGTAGGGTAGTATGTTTCCAGTGCCAATTGTTTTATTGCTAATGCGGTATCCATCATTCATATTAGGTTATACATAATGGCCTTGAGTTTTCAGGGTAGAAAGGGAAATGTTTTAAGCTAGCCCAGCTACCAAAGGAGATAGAATGGAGGGAGTGTGCTTAATGACCTGGGGTAGGTATGTTGAGGCACAATCTGTCTTTCTAGCTTCCAATTCTTCACCCCTCCCCAATAAATAAGAACCCTCCCAACTTTGGAGATTGCTTGCCTATGCTTTACTTTTCTTCCATTTATTTTTATAACTACTCTCCTTGCTTTCAAATAAGAAATCCATGATCTGTCCTTGGATTCGATTGTAATTTTTTGTTTGTTGCTGATAAATCAGCTGCCAATCATTTCTCTTATGTCTTTATGTGTGATTTCTTTTTTCTCATTTCATCTCAGGGAAATTTATAACACTTATATGTTTGGGTATTCTAATGGGCATTACTTACATCTTACCCTTAGGGTAGTGGCCTGGTTTTATTTTTTCCCCATTGTCCCTTCACTCCTCATTCCTGTACCTCTATTCTCAGAAACCTTAGGGGAGTGGAAGGAATATGATGTATTTAAATTGATTTTAATACACTTTCTGATTTTCCTGCTATGTGGGCTATCTTTGGTATCTGAACTTAGGCAAGACATTTTAGTTTCTGGATCTAGGTTTTTGTTGTTGTTGCATGAGTAAAATGAAGATGATAATACTTTTACTACCTACTCACAAGGTGTCTGAGGCAAGTGCTTTGGAAACCTTAAAATGATATTGAAATAGAAGTAGCATTTTTAATAGTCCTATGTAGAAAAGATCATAGTAGGAGTACCAGGTGGTGATGTGAAATAAAGTTTTGCTTGGCCTTCATTCTTTTTATTCCTTTGTCCCTTCTAAATTTCAGAAGGAACTGGTTCATGTAACAGGGAGCTCAAAGGGATCTTAGAGGATATGTAGTTTAACTTCCTTGTTTTACAGATGAGAAAATTGGGGCTCAGAGAGTTGAAGTCATTTAAATCTGTAAAACAAAGATCACAATAGCACCTATCTCACAGAGTTCTGAACATTAAATGAGATTATATTTGTAAAGTGCTTACAAATTTTAAAGGGATGGCGATGATGATGGTGGTGATGATGATGATGATGATGATGGTGATGATGATGGTCCAAGGTCAGAGAGGAAGTAAATGTCAGATACAAGAATTAGCCCCAGGTTTTCTAAGTACAGAGCAAAAACACTTGAAAGTTTACACGAAGATAATAGTGCCATACTTTTCTCCCTTTTCAGCCAAATTCTAGATTTTCACTTAAAGTTCAAGAAGATATTTTTCTCCCTTAAGAAATTTGAAGAGTCAAGTGATGTCTGACTTTGTCTGTCTTTGTGACTTATGCAAGCTGTGTGACAAGCCAGGAAACATTCTTGATTCTTAATTTGCCTCTTAGAATTCCCAAGTACCTAAGGGTTCAATTCAAGATACACTTCCTACATCAAGCTGTCAGTACTCTCTCATATCTTAAATTATTTTGCCCGTCTAGCTATCTATCTATCCATCCATCCATTCACCCACCCACCCATCCATCCATCCATTATCTATCTATCTATCTATCCACCCTATTTCTATATCCATGTATATGTTATCTCACTCCTAACTCCTTTAAGTAGAAGGTAACATTGTTAAGGGTAAGCACTATTTTTTTTATTTCTGTGTCACTGATACCTACAACAGTTTCTGGCACATAATAAGAATTTAACAATTTTTCCTTGAGTTGAAATGGATTGCATTTTCTTCCTCCACATTGCCAATTAATCTACATATTCCCATTTCTTGTCCTTCTACACCTCCTAAAAAGTAGAATTTGATTTAAAAAAAGTCAGGAAGGAAGAAATAGAAAAGAAAAATATAGGATGAAGCAGGAGGAATTCAAAAGGAAACAAAGGTACCATTATTACTATTATTGTAGTTTTTCAGGATACAACCATTAGCAAAAACCTCTGGGAAAAATATATAGTTGGAAAAAAAGAAAAAAATGTATAGTTGCTAATCTAGAACAATTATTGTATTCTGAAAGATTATAAAAGATCTGCCAAACTGCAAAGAGAAGTAGGAAACTGAAATGCTTTAAAAAATCAGACTTTCATGTATATTGGTTAATTCCTTGTAGGTGGATTTCTTCTAATGTTTGAAAATTATTTAAGTGTTTTCTAGACTCAATCTGCCTCTGCCTTCATGCTACTGGAAGCAAATGCCTAATTATAGTATGCAAATCTTTTGTACAAGATATCTCCCTTTTAAAATCCTGTTAAAACTAAGTATTGTTCTCTCTTATCATATTATTCTATAATTATGATTTAGGCAAAGAGAAGTGGGTGGTAACCTTCGTGGGGTTTACCCAAGCATTCCTATCAGCTGCAAATGAAAGAACCCATTCTTTTGTAGTTCATTGCAGAAAGGGGGAGGGGGAGGTTGATATGTATAATAAAATGACAAGATTATAATTCTCAGACCTTCATAAATGCAAAGTCTTTCATTGTAATTCAGTCAACTTTACCAGTACCTAATGGGGATGGTATACTTGTCCTTGTTTGTTCTTCACTCTTGAAGATGATCATGGCATCAGGGAGTGAATGCCATAACATGCAAGTAAATTAGATTTAAATAAGGAAGGGCTGCGCAAAGTCACCAGCCTCACTTTCTCCTCCAGAGCTATCTGGGTCCAGTACAAAGATACTGATCAGGCCAATTGGAGATGGCCCCGGATGCAGTGGGAGACCTTGGTCTTTTTAAGTTAAGGTCTTTAACAGGTCTCAGCTTGACTGAGGCAATACCCATTCAATGATTAAGACAAGATAAGAACTGAGGCAGGGAATGGCCTTTTTTGCCTAGTCAAAAAAAATCTAGGAGGGGAAGGCCCTCAGGGTTTCTGGCCAAAACAGTAACAATTGCACCCACATTCACTCTTAGCCAACCAGGGTCCAAGCAGTGACCAAATGGGTCTTGGCGTGGGACCTCTGTGCCCCCTTAATCTTCCCCAGCACACCCATGTTATCACACTTTACTCAAACACCAGAGCCTCCTTAGATTGAAGTTGCTGTCAATTTGGTCATACCTCCACCCCAAGGCCAACCCCTTTCTGGATCATTCTCTGTAGGGCCCCAGCAATCCATATAGAAAGACTGGGTCTGAAATAGCTTAGAGTCCTTAGAAATTCCCATTAGGAAACAGGAACTCAAATGACTAGGTCAAGGATGGACTATTATTTTCATCTATTTTCATCCACACTGCTGCCCAAGAGCTGGCATTAGTGATGGTGTTGTCATTGTAGACAGGCTTCAGTACAGGAGGCAAGTTGGTTCCAATGTGGCTTTTTTTGTTTATTTGTTTGTTTTTGGCACTAGGGAGTGGTTTATTCCTATCCCTACTAGCATGGTGACTTTCCTCATCTGTAGTGAGCTGAGAAGGAAATGGCACACCACTCTAGTATCTCTGTCAAGAAAATCTCAAATGGGGTCACAAAGATTCAAATATGACTGAAAATGACTGAATGAAAACAACCACTAGTATATCCCCCAGACATGGTATGGGCCTTAATTACCACCTACTTGTAGTGTTTCAAGAAATCATTCTTCTCCTGAACTTCCCTGTTACTCTCAAGGGTACCACCAGCCTACTAGTGATCTAGGTTTGCAACCACAGCATCAACCTCAACTCCACACTCACACCTCACCCCATATATTCAATCAATTATCAATGGTGTTGTTTCTATCCCCACTGCATCTCTCTAATATTAGCTTTTTTCTCCATCTTTGTTTCTTCAATGAATGAATGAATGAATGAGTGAATGAATGAATGAACAAATACTTACTCTGTATATACACCAGGGCTTGGACCTATACTCAGAACTTAAACAGAAAATTCCACATTGTGGCTTGGGACTCTTGATTTAAAAAAAAAAATAAAATACATTTTCCAAGGATCTGTTCCTCTTGTTTTGTTAAGTGCCATGCTTCCCTTTGGAGGTCACAGAGCATGGTATAGTGACTAGGGGGATATAACTGAAGATCCTAAGGCTGGAATTCACACATCACGAACTCTTACTTTCATTGTGATCATAATCAAATTGTTGAATCTCTCAGTCTTAGTTTGCCTTTCTATAACATGGGACCAATAGTCACAAATGGGGTCGCAAAGACCTTCCTTCACAGGGTTCTTGTCAATAAAAAGTGATGTACGAATATAGAGGTTATTTTTATTATCAGCACTGAGTAGATCCTAGAAAAATCAATCAATATTTCTTGAATACTATTTACATAGCGTTGTGAGGGTGTGGTAGCAAGCAGGGTGGGACTTTTTGCTGCTTTTTCTTTTGCACTAAGGCAATCAAGTGCCTTTGATTGAGTCTTGCCTTTGTTTGAATCAAGAGTCTTTAATTGAATCAAGGTCTTTGATGACCTGCTTAAGTCACAAGAAAGCGTAAGTCATACAAGGTTTGAGTCACATGGTTGTGATGCTCTGCGACCCTGAAGAAGTGTATATATACTCTGAGGTTAGCATTTTACTTTAGGGGCTCACTGACTGGAAGAGTGTTCCTGTGATTTTGCCAGACAAGACTGTGGGTAGCTGTTAAGGAGCCCCCCCACCTTTGAAAACCCAGATGTTGGTGCTTCTCTCTCTTCTAACTATGAATGTATTGCTATGGACAGACAGAAGTCCTGTCTGCTGATTTGTGTTATTTTCTCTGTTTATAATTTCTGCTTGTAATTTCTGTTTGTATTTTCTGTGAAGTTCAGGGTGCTGACTTTTTCTCCTGAACTAAGTGAATGAAATATGTATGTTTAACTAAAGTGAAATTGTAAACCCATTAAAGTTGCTTTCCTCAGAAAAGCCGATCAAAGATCTCTCCAAAGTGAACATTGATCTCTTAATTGAGAAATCTAATGTTTGTTTTTTTCTCAATCCTCAGTCTTTTTCCTTAACCTCTCTGCAGAATTTGGTCATATTTACCACTTTCTTCTCCCAACTACTCTCCCAATGCTACATTTTTGGTGGCTCCTGGTTCTCCTGCTACCTGTCTGAACACTCCTTCCCAGTCACCTATGGTAGATCTTCATCTTGTCATCTCCAGTTCAACATGTCTAAGCAGAAGTCATTACTTTTCCCCCAAACCCACTCTTCTTCTAAACTTACTTATTATTCTCGAGGTTACTAACAACGTTCTAAACAATGAACATTTCACTGTTTCATTCATATAATATCTAGCTTTTATTCATTTTTTTATCTTTTTACCCCCATTACCTAGTGCCTTACACAAACTAAACATCTATCTATTTATCTATCCATCTGAATATAACCTAATTCCATTATTATTCTTTTAAAAAATTATTCTGAAAGTAAGAAACAAGTAACATAGTAAAATAGAAAAACAGATGATTAAAAATTAAACTGGAAATCTATTATGTGCTACCGCGGCCAGCACAGTCAAATGGGGAAGCAATTGCGGGCTGATCGGGGTTGAAAATAAGGAGACGGGGATGCTGTGAGCAGGTCAAACAACAGAGCCGTTTATTCCGCGCGAGACGGGGTCTCTTATGCTCAAGTAAAATCATTGCATACATTCCGGCCCCTCAGTCTTCGCACATCAGCCAAGATCCTGCTTTTCTGAGATAACTAGAGAAAAACACAAGGTCTGCAAATATTCGAGCAGAGGTCATCTTGACCCTGAGAAAATCTTGCAGACTATGGTAAGGAAAATAACGGGTGTCAAGGCAACAGTCACGGCTATGGGGAGGGGAATCAGGAGCCCATAAGAGTCCAAAGGTTCTCTTCATCTCCCCCTCTTTAGTTTATTGACCAAGGGGAACAGCCCTTTGATCAGTACCAAAGGGGTTCTCTGCTTCTCGTCAATAAAACTCCCGTCTGTTAAGATTTCTATAGCGGTCGAAAAACAGGAAATTAGCATAGGAGCGCAAAGACAGAGACGCAGGCGCACAATAACCAAAAGTATTATCAGCATAATATTTTGTCCTAGCCCAGAAAATATGCCCGGGGCACATTTTATCCAATTAGCAATTTGTACACCAGTTTCATCAGCGACAAGATTTTCCCGAGATTCTTTATCTAAAGCATCTGCTAACTTATTAAGATCCTCAGTATCTAATGTTATATTGCTGTTACCCCATAGACCATTAAGATGATTTTTATTTTTTTCCCATTACCAATCTGTATCATTATATATATGATTCATCATACAAAATTCTATGTATCTATAATCACGAATAAGTCTTTGACGAACACGCATGATTTCGAATTCAGTAGCTATATTTAACACATCTTCTCTAATACTAATACTGTTAATGGCTTGATAAAATTCCTTGTCAATCTTAGCTTGAATAGTGAGGCCTCTAGATACATTATGGGCCGATTGCTGAAGGAACTTTGCGTGAACAATTTCATTTTGAAAAGGGGATGCAGACATTGCCAAAGCTATTGAAGAAGACATAGCAGTAATTAAAGCGATAATACCAAATACAATACAAGAAATGCATCTCCGTTTTCTTTTCAAAGGACTTAACTGATTTAAAATTTGACCCAAAGCATTGTCAGCTCTGGTGTGATACCAATGTTCACTCTTGACTGGGAACAGAGCAAAAGTAGGTCTGGTAATTACAAATAAAACATGTCCTTTTATAGCCTGATCAATACATTCTGATACCAAACAATTGTTACATGAAACATTAAATACGGTCCCCTGCATGATGATTTCGGGGAATGGATCCTCCCAAGTCCCTGCTCTGACCCATGGTGTTTAGGGTAGAATCTTCACTTTCTGGTGACCATGGTTCCCTCCGACACCTTCATCACGCCCAGGAGAAGCAGCAACTGTGTCAATTTCTTGTTCTGCTGTCTCCTCCTTTTCTTTAGCTTCAGCCTCCACACTTTGGTGCACAACTCGAACATTTCTTTCTGGAACCCAGATCTCCCCACCTCCTGTGGAAACACAAGCACAACCTCGCCCACATGCAGAGGTTACCAGGCCCCTCCCATCTTCCCAATTTTTGTGTCTTTCCACATGACTGGTATGTCCTCATCATTATAGATACATCTGAATTTTTCCTTTAACCATAACCCCTTTAATTAATTATGGGAAGGATTGATTAATGCATTGACAAATCAAAGGGGGCAGTCCCCTTTATGAATATAGATACATAAAGTCAAAAAGAAATAAAAATGCAATTGTCTTTTTAAAATTCAAAAAGTCATCTCTTATACAGCTATCTGGCAAGGAACGTCATCAATGAAATCCTCTGGTCGTTGGTATCTGTTCCAGCCATCTCCCTCTTCTTCTCCTTCTCTTCTTGTAGGAACCAGCTTTCTGTCCATTCTCCTACAAGAGTGATCTCAGCACACTTTTTAATTATCATTTCTAATCTTAATAACCTTGATCATTTTTCCATACTAAAAATTTGAACCATGGCCAATAGTCATATTTAAGAAATTCATATTGGAAGCCAGTGTCTTACACTTCACATTTATTTATTATTAATTTTCTCATCAGGAGGATGAGATGTCACTTAAACTATTAACAACAGGCTTCAGTACATACGTAAATACATTAAATAGTCAATTTTTAACACAATGCATATAGAATCTTAACCTTTTAGTCAAGTCATATTTCTTTGATGGCATTTATAAAATAAACCACAAACCATTTTCTTTTCAGCATCGTAATTGTAACTAAACTTTAGACAAGCACGATATTAATCAAAAAATAAAATAATGGGTTCACATTGCTTAAGGAACATTTACAAAGCAAGCCCTAAGTGGCTCACATGCATTTGTACCATTCTTTATAAAGCTTTTCTAAGTTGGTGCAAAAATCCTCAAGTAGCACAAATTCCAAAATATTATAATAAACAAAGTTTCTAGTTGTTGCAGAATTCCTAGATATCACAAAGTTTCTTAGTCAAAAAGTTGTTGTAATGGAATCTCACATTGGTAAACAAAGGGAACATCATAAGGTGAGTCTTAGGCAGTCTGTATAAATTTCTGCACATGTTCTAGTCCTAGATAAAATAATATTAGGTTGCCCAGTAAGATAACACAAAAGAGCTCATATCTTATACTGACTACTCGCTCTGATCACAGAAATTTGCTATAGAAGGAAAAAAGCAGGGACATGTGACATACCCAAATTCAAGCTCAAAACAAAATTAGTTATGGTCCCAAATGCCGTTTGCAAGTTTCACTAATCACAGCTTAGAGTCAAATACAGTAATTTTTGTTCTCATGGAGTTGTAATGAGCAATAAATATTTTACCAGGACTCATATATATGTATATATATATATATATATATGGGATTTCAGTTAATATCTTTTATTCTCCACTTAAAACTTGTCCTGGTGTAAAATATTAGAATCCTTTCTATCTATTGTACATAAACTTGCAATTTCTCAGCAAGCCAAGTTCATTGTTTAGAATTTACATAACTCAAACAAGTTCTTTTTTGCAAGGCTTGCCCATGCAGATAGTTTCCAGGAGCCTTGGCAATTTCACAAAATAAGGAGAAGTAACATGGTCCCCAGGAAGGGGTTAATATAAAATCCTTGGGCCTGTTTGCTATCTTTGCTGTTTCTCTGAGCACACTTATTCAAGGACGATGCTTTCTAAAAATCATGCAAATGATTTTACAAAATTTTCTTCATAAAAATATCTCCCATTCTCAGAAACAGCTTATAATTTATCCTGATATTCTTATTAATTCTTAAGTGCTAAACAATTCTTAAATTTGATCGCCAAACCTTTTCCACATAATTGAGGACAAAAAAAGAAAACTAAATATATTCTTGTAAATGCTATCTCTAAGCAATACCATCAATAGCTTAATTAACAAAGTCACAAATGTCCCAAATGATAGCAAAACAATGAAAGACAAAATTTGGTACAATTCTTAACCTAATAACGTTCAGATTATAAAAGAAATTGCTTTTCTAACAACACAGATGATACAGTTGCTTACCAAGTTATGCAATAAGAAAATTTTTAGAAATATAACAATATCATAAACAATTGTCATCTATTTAAACTTGAAAATGAAAACCAATTAATTACCTTTGTCGTGGCTTTACCTCAGTCAGATATGACCCCAAATTGCCTGATACAGAGAATCATTCATCTCATCACCAAAACTTCACATTGATGAAAATCCACATAAAGGTAATGAATATGAAGCCATTCTTTTCAACTTAAAACAGTTTACATTCAAATAGCATTTATTTTATGCCAAGCATTGTGCCAAACACCTTTACAATCATGCCATCTTTGTAATATCCCTGGGAATGAATTCCACCACCATCCCCTAACTGAACAGTAAACTACAGTAAATAGAATTTTCTTGGGGCTATACAGTTAATAAATTTCTCAATGCCAAATAACAATATGCACTTTTTAAATTATTCAAATATATGTTTCTAAGTTCCATTCACATTTTTCTTGGGAAAGTTTTACAAATAGTTTGCAATCACCTATTATAATTAGATTGGTTTAAAATGTGCTGGACTAGTATTCTTACTGCTTCTTTTGGCCCAGGTAAAAGTGAAGCCTAAGAAATTTCAGTCACTGATAACAAGGTATAGTCAGTTTCCCTTCCACAAAGAGGGGGTTGATAATTAATTGAACAGCAATAATAATAACTCACAATAATCAATATCTTTATCCTAATCAATATCCATATAAGATTTAATAGAACCCACCCACGAATTTAGCCCGAAAGGTGGGTGGACATAATTTCTTTCATCTCTCCAGAACTTCATTGGTTTTTAACAGTAAACCAGTAATCCCAAATAACCTAGTTAACAATCTTACAAGTAAGTGCTGGCTGAATTGCTTTAGCTGTGACCTTCCATTAACTACAGGTACAGTAGAAAATACCTGGTTTTCCATATGGCAGTTATAAAACATTATAAACTGATTTTACACAATTTTTTCATCTTTTAGTTTCAACAAAATCCAGATTAAAATTGCTTTCTCTAACATCATGGGGGGGTGCTAGGAAGCTGTAGAGTCCAGCACCTGAATTAAAGGTCTAAGGAATCATTGAGGAGGGCCCCTAAGGAACCTGTTTCCCAGTAGGAGTTGCTGGGCTTTGGGAAACTTGGAGCAAAAATTCTAAGTTCTGGTGATGTGAGAGCAAGGACTTGTTGAGCCTAGAAGTGTGGGCTTCAGAATGCCCAGGGGTCCAGGGCCATTGTCAGTGGGGTATGAGAGGGCAACAAAGTAGCAAAGTAGAACACACAGAATGGAACTTTTGTTGCAATGTGTATATTAATTTTGTAGTTTCGATGTTATTATAATTTAATTTATATTGAGACTTAGGTGAAAAAAACATCAAGATAAAGGGTCTACAATGAGAACTTTGAATCTGCCAGTCAAAGGCACGACTGGGACTCTGGAAAAGATCCAGTGGCGCCTTGTCCCTTCTTCTTGTACTGGGAGACTCAGTGTCTCTTTTTCTTTTCCCAATTTGCCTTAGTGCCAAGTAGTATAATAAATTCTGACTTATCTTAAGCACATTTCACTTAAATTTAAGGGAAAAGTTTCCTGCTTTCTTTCTTATCTCTCTTCACATTCCAAATTTGGCCAGATTTGGAATGAAGGAAGAAAGAGCATTCTTTCAACAATTTCCCAAAAGTTCCTAAACTTTTTTTCTTTCTAATACTGACCTGACACTTCAATTTGCCTTTTCCATCATATAACCTAAACAATAAAACATTTTTCTTACTCTTTTTCTCTTCTCCACCCTCCCACTCCTCTGAAGAGACTGGAGTCAGGGAGAGAGAGAGAGGGATAACAGGATGTCAGATTACACACTCACACAGAAACACAGAACAGATACAGACAAGAACACAGAGAGGACTTTTTGAATCCTTACCCAAATTGCTTGGCCCTCAGGAGTGTAATGGAGGCCAGGTGCCATGCTTTATTGGGGTCTTGTAGACCCTGCTTTTGAAGATGACCTGGGGCAGATCCCCGGCTGTTCTTGAGGCCGCGTCTGCCTTCAGAATTCTTGTTGCTAAAGGTTCTATTTCTCTAAAATATTCACTCATCTGGTTCCCTACAATGTGCCATTTCTCTAGATCTATAGTCCTTTCATTTGGCACCCAGGGGGAACAAGTATACACCACTTCCAGGAACGTGCGGATCTGTTTGGACATGCAGTATAAGCCCTTTTCCTTCATTAAATTTTTCAACAATTTAGTGTAGCTCTCCTGATCTTTTTATCCTGTGTATTTTGATAACTCGATACATACATACATACATACATATATATATACATACACATATATAATTCTACATCTCCTGTGCTCTGATTTCACCCTTAGCGGTAGAAATGTATTTAAGTGTACCACACTGATGAATTGGCCCTTCCTGGAGTCTTCCCTGACCTGAATGAAATAGAGGTACCTCTTCCTCAGCCTTTCCCAGGGGTGCCACCGATCAGGAGATTCTCTTTGGATCCAGAACTCTTGTCAGATCTCTGCTGCTACTACCAACTTTGCCTTCTGTTTTGCCCTGCGTTAGGCGCCATTTGCTGCGGCCAGCAGTCAAATGGGGAAGCAACGGCGGGCTGATCGGGGTTGAAAATAAGGAGATGGGGATGCTGTGAGCAGGTCAAACAACAGAGCCATTTTGTCTGCGGGAGACGGGATCTCATACTCAAGCAAAAACATTACATACATTGGAATGTACTGGGGCCCCCCAGTCTTTGCACATCAGCCAAGTTCCTGTTTTTCTGAGAAAACTGCAGAAAAACACAAGGTCCGCAAATATTCAAGCACAGGTCAGCTTAACCCTGAGAAAATCTTGCAGACTGTGGTAAGGAAAATAACGGGTGTCAAGGCAACAGCCACGGGCCATGGGGAGGAGAACTCAGGGACCTGTAAGAGGCCAAAGGCTCTCTTCAATGTGCAACTTGCTATTCCTTTTAGATATAGAAATTTATCATATAAGTTTCTTTTTTTTCTCCTCCCACCCTAAAGATGGCTACCGGTAGATACAAATATATATAGGTATATAAAATCATTCTATACGTACTTCTATTTATCACTTCTTTCTCTGGATGCAGATAGCTTCTTCCTTCATATGTCCTTTATAGTTCATTTGGGTATTTTTAACAGTCAAAATGGCTTAGTCACTCAAAATTGTTCTTAAAACTATAATTCTTTTGCTGTATACAATGTTCTCTTGGTTCTGCTCATTTTGCTCTTCACTATTTCATGCAAGTCTATCCATATTTTTCTGAGATTCCCCAAATGCTTAAAATTATAATTTGGCATCACTCTCTAAGGATCTCTGTAGGGTTTCTAGATATTATATCTTTTATTCTAAAACAATGTGAAGTCCTCAGGGGACTTTCACGGGACTATGTGGTGTAGTGGATAGAGAGTTGGGCATGGAGTCAGGAAGACTCATCTTCCTGAATTCAAATCTGGCTATTCCTAGCTATTTGACTATGAAAGAGGTACTTAACAGTGTTTGCCTCAGTTTCCTTATCTGTAAAATGAGCTGAGGCATGAATTACAAACCATTCTAGTATCTCTGCCAAGAAAACCCTAAATGGGATCACAAGGAGTTAGCCATGATTGAACAACAATAATAATGGTACCATGCAATCTTCATTAATTTATTTTTTTCCCCTCTGGGAACACAACTAAGATTCAGGAAAGTTAATTCTAGACTTGCTTCTATCATTGACTAGCTTGAAGAAAATAATACTTCTCTCCAACAAGATTTACTTTTTTCTAAAATGGTAGTAATACAGATCCAGAGGTATATTGAGGGAAGTTACCTTTGAGTTCTTTGATGGTTACACCTTGTCACTGATGTAGGGAAAAGTTTCCTAATAGTCAGAATGGTTAAAAAGTTGGACGAGTTGCTTCAGAAAGTTCTGACTTTTCTCTTGAAGTCTTTATTTGATGGAAGTATGGTTGACTACTCGTCAGCCATATTGTAGAGGGTAATTTTGTTCACATGTGGATTTAATTGGAGGCAGCTTCAAAACTAAGAAGACCTGGATTCAAGCATCACTTTTTAATGGTCAAGGTAACTGTGTGACTGACTCTGGGCAAGAATATGTTCTAGGCCACTTTGTAAGACTGTAAGTTGCAGAAAAAGTGTAGACCTTCCTTAGGAGATGCATTCCCTCATGTTATTAGACAAAAATAAAAAAAAAATAAGAAGGACACAAAAAACCACATGTAACTCTAGTTCTTGTTCCTGTTCTAAATGTTGGATTAGATGGTCTCTGAGTTCTATAATTCTATAATTCTGTTATTTTTCAAGATTTTGAGCTCAGTGACATATCCTATGATAAGCCGTAGCCATCCCTATGCTCTGATGAAGCTCTTATCAGGGCAAGTGGAGGTTTATAATTATCGTATCAATGAAATATATATTCTCAGTAAATGAATTACATATGCGTGTAGACACAAAATAATTTGTATTTTAATAATTGAGATAGTTAAGCACATTTTCAGGTAGAATTATATATTCATTCATTCAATGAATTAATTTGTTTTAATTAATTAAATTTGCTTTGACATGATAAAAAAAAATCCCAACATCATCACAATCGAATTCCTCATTATTTATAATCTTGGAAAACACATAGGTAAAGCAGTGTAAAAGAGCAAATGTAACCTTGTACTGCCTTTATTTTTCAAGTAGTATTTAGCACACTTCTTGGCACATAGTAGGTAACTAATAAATATTTACTGACTCATATTGACTTGAAAAAAACATATGTGTACTCTATAATGTAGAAACACTTTATCCATTAAAAAAAATCTCTGAGCTTTGTTACCATTTATATCTGTTTCCATTGTTGGAAATATGGCAAAATTATAAGTTGTTCTTGTGATTCTACTTCACTGTAGCCCTATGTTTCAAGAGCCTTATATGTAACAATTTATTTAGACTTTCTCCAATTATTTGGAAAAAAGATTTTTTTTTAATTTTTTGCAATGTTTTGCTATTAAATATATTAATTTGTCCACAGATATATGTTTTTTTTTCAATAAGCCTAAAAGTGGGATCATTGGCTCAAACTGTATGAACAATCTGATATATTCTTATCTAATTCTAATGTATCTGCCAGGATATTTGGACCAATCCACACCTCTGTCATCAGTGAGCAATAGTCATCTTTTTTCCTATTGCTCTGCCAGCATTGTATTTTATCATATGTTATAAACTTGTTTGATATGAAGTATTTCTACTCAGGACTTCATAATTATAGAATTTGTAACTGATCCTGTTAGTAAGTGATCTTAAGCACTTTTGGGGCAGTTGTAGGGATGATTTTTTTTTCTTCTTTTAAGAAGTATTTGTTCATATGTATAAGCAATTTATCCCTTGTGGAAAGATTAAATGTTATACATTTGTGTCAACTCCTTAGAGATTTTAAAAGAGACATTTTTACCAGAGAAGTTAGGGGAAACAAATAAATAATACATACATACATACATACATACATATATATATATATATATATATATATATATACACATACACACACACATATACACAGATATATACATATATGTATGTATATATATGGAATATGTGTGTGCACATATGTGTGTATGTATGTATATGTGTACATACATATATATTATACACAAACATATACATACACATACACACATACACACACATGAACACACACATACATACATATACATATATATATATATATATATATATATATATATATATATATATATATATATATATATATATATATATATTCTCACATTCTATTTCTTTACCCTCCTGTAATGACAATGTTGCTAGCAGCTGCTGTGGAGGCAAAAGACCAACAAGAGCACATAGGAGGGCTGCTAGCACAGATTCTTTAATCTGCTTTTCTAAGGAAAGCAACTTTGGGGGTTAACCATCTCACCTTAATTAAACATACACATATCATTCACTTAGTTCAGGGGGAAAAGTCAGCACCCAGAACTTCCAAGCAAATACAAACAGAAAATATAAACAGATCAACAGACAGGCTTTTGTCTGATCGAGACACCACATATATAGTTACCAAAAAAGAGAAGCACCAAAATCAGGGTTCTCAAAGCCAGGGGGCTCCAATTCCTACCCAGAGTCTCATCTGGTCAAATCATGACACTCTTCCAGTGAGTGATATCCCCAAAACAAAACACTAACCTCAGAACGTATATCTCTGGGACAGAGAGCATCAAAACCATGTGACTCAAACCCATGTGAACTAGGTTTTCATCAAAAACTCTTCATTCAATCAAAGGAACAAAGGCAAGACTCATCAAAGGCACTTGATTAACTGAATGCTGAGAAGCACTCAAACAAAAAAACAGCAGAAAGTCCCACTTTGCTTGCCATTACATTTGAAAGGCAAGACTCAAAGGTACTTGAATACTTTAGCATTTCAAAAGAGAAAACAGTAAAAAGAAAGTTCTACTCTTCTTAACATACACTTCCTAATAATTGATGTATTCATTTTATTTGTTCTAAGGATATATACATGAATGTGTTCAACATAATATATTTTGTCTTTCATAACACCCTAATAGATGGAGACTCCTCAAAGGAACACAAGATTGAAACATTAGGCTGGAGGTGAACTGGTTACAGAATAATTTAGGGTTGGAGGATAGGAATAGTGACTGAGGTATCATTTGATTGGAAAGACCCATTGCTGGGCTGGCAGAAGGAAAGCCTCTTCTTCAGATTAGCTATTTCTTGTAACCCTTGCTGTTTTGAGTTGTTTTAGCTTTCTCTGCTCCCCGTAATTGACATTGGCTTTGACTCCTGTCTCTGATATTTGCTGACTCTGTGATGTGAGGCATGCTGTTTAACAGCTCTTGCTGGCCATTCAGGTGGTTCCTGCTCATCCTTTACTCCAGGGATGAGGAACCTGTGGCCTCAAGGCCACATGTGGCCCTCTAAGTCCTCAAGTGTGGCCCTATTTGGATTCAGTCAATGGGCCATCCCTGTAGTTTACTCCTTCTATGTTAAACTGGTGACATGGAAAATTGGTGATAAATGGAAATTCTCATTCTTTTGATAAGTAAGAAACAATGTGGAAATGGTTAGCTGGTTAGACAGAGAAGAAAGGAAATTAAGAATTAATTTGATAAATATTTGGAAAGTTTTATAAATTACAGAGCCAGAGCACTTGATGTCCAAAAAACAACAGCTCCCATTTAAGTAGGCCTTGTAAAGTTGATAAAACCCTGCAGACATTATCCCATTCAGTCTTCACAACAATCCTGAAAGGTAGATGTTTTTGTTTATCCCCATTTTACAGAAGAGGGAAATAAGACTCAAGTAACTTTTTTTCCCACATTTATACATGTGGTAAGGGTCTGAACTAGAATCGAAATTCAGTCTTCCTTGTCTACAAGTCTAAGGTTCTATCCATTAGATTACATGGACATGGGCTGTTTCTTCAAGACTATGATCAATGAGTAGATGGTAAGGACTGTTAAGGGGGTCCTTGAAGTTGTCCTTTTGAGTGTCTATATTCTCCAGAAACTCTGCAGCCAGAGCATGCAGGAGACCCTAAACATGTCAAATCACTGCTTCTGTCCATGCCATTGTTGATAAACAACACAGCAGACTCACAAAGCCAAGCAGGGAAGCAAAGCATAGTAATTCTTATACAATGCATCCAACCCCAACCTTGAAATACGAAAGGGCTTTGCATAACTGATCCTTCTCTATATTCATTTTGCTGCTAAAAAAAAATCTATTGACTCAGCTGAAAATCAGAGATCCACAAAAACAAAGTCTTCCTGTCCTATGGTAAAGACATTTTTTAAGTTAGAAAATTGCAAAAATTTCCTCAAACTTGAGAATAAATTATGCCAATTTTCCTTAATCACACACATTAACTCTCTATGCTAACAAGGCAATGACAATTTCACTTACATTTTTATAAAGTCAAACACTGGTAAATTCTTCAGGTAGTCAAAATCGCAAGATCCTTCTTTAGCAGAGATGAATTGTTTCTGTATCTATATGTAGGATGCAATTATGTATGTGTCCATATATGTATGTGTGTATATATGCATGTATTCATTCATCTATTTATTCATTCATCATTTATATATTATAAACTAGATGATTGAATTAAACTTATAATTGAGTTTGATAACCTACTCCAGTCAATCTGTAAGTGTTTCCTTCAAGAAAATGTCTTTTGGGGCCATGAAAGCATTAGTGGGTACATACTGAGAATCTCTTAAAAGTAATATTCCTCTTTTATGTAACTCTGTATAGACTAAAATTCTCTCTTGTGTTTTTGGAGTAATTTTATTTTTTTCAATTTTCAAGTATTCATTTTTCCTCCCTTCCAGTTCATTGTGAGATATTGCCAATGGACAATGAAGGATGTGGAATCAGAGATCCTCAGTTAAGATTCTATTTATTACCTTCGTGTTTTCCTATTTCTAGGCAGCTTGTCCCAGAACCAGGAGTAGAACCTAGGACTCCTAACTCAGGGAAGTGTACTATCAATTGGGCTTGGAGTGAGGCCTAACAGAAAGTGCATTTAATTTAGAACAAAAAGCTGAGTTCAAATTCTAGCTCTGCTATTTTTCATTTGTATGACCTTGAGTAGGTCATTTTAACCTCACTGGGCCTCGGTTTCTTCATCTGTAAAATGAAGGAATTAGAGTATATGACACTGGACTAACTGACCTCCAAAGTCTAATCTATTTCTAGATGCTATGATCCTACATACAGATGCCATGATTATATTTGGTAAGTAATTTTCTAAAGCTCTCTTTTTTTTTCTTAAATATAAAATAAAACATTAATGATGTGAAAACATTCACGCTCCTACCTCTCGCTTTTATAAATCGCTAAGGTATTGGCCACAAGAGGGAGGTTGTGGCAGTCAAGTAGAATTAGTAGGAGGAGCAGCTAGGTGGCACAGTGAGTGGAGCATCAGCCCTGGAGTCAGGAGGACCTGAGTTCAAATCCGGCCTCAGACACTTGACACATGTACTAGCTGTGTGACCTTGGGCAGGTCACTTAAACCCAATTACCCTGCCAAAAGAAAGAATTAGCAGGAGAAGCATTGACTTTAACATCAGATGTGAATTCTTCCGATCCTGGACTTAATACTTGTGTAATCTTGTCAAAGTCATTTTCCCTTTATGAGTCTTGGTTTTGTCATCTAAATGAGTGATTTGGACAAGAGAGCATCTATAGTTTCTTCATCTTTGAAGATTGTGGCCTTAAAATCCTAGGTAATGGAAATTCTTGGTTTGGAAAAGTGAAAAAAAAGTTTTCAAGGGGGCATGATAACTTTCTTGAAGCATTAAAGCATTGTTGTGTAGAAGAATGCTAGAATTATTTTCTTGGTCCAAGGGGGTAGAACTAACATATAAGAGGAATGTAATTAATACTTCTTAAAAGAATGAGTTGGTAGCATTGGGTGGATTCTTCAAACAGGTAAATTTGGACTTCATATAAGGAGAAAAACAAACAATTTTATAACAAATTAAGTTACATAAAAATGGAATAGACAGCTTGGAAAAATACATCATTTGAAGGCTTCAAGTGCAGGTTCACTAACCCCTTTTCCGATACATTGTGGAGACCATTATTTTGGAGGATATGGGTCCATGCTCGCAAACATCCATTGATGTCTTTTCCAAATCTGGAATTCTGAGATTCTGGGAAATGTGAGGAATACTGGCAAAATTGCTAATGTATTTGCTATCATTTCTTCTTGACGTCTTTTACTTTTAAAAGATAATATTGTTTCAACAATCTGGCTAGCAGCTATTGTGGGGGTGTAAAACAAACAACAACCAGCTCACAGAATGCTGCAAGTCCAGGTTCTTTTGATCTGCTTTACTAAGGAAAGCAACGATAAGGGGTTAACAGTCTCAATTTAATCCAGCATATAAATATCATTCACTTAGTTCAGGGGAAAAAGCCAGTACCCTGAACTTCAGAGCAAATACAAACAAATTACAAACATATATTTATAAACAGACCAAATACAATTCATAGTTACCAACATCTGAGTTCACCTGGGAGCTCAATAACAGCTGGCTCAGGGTCACGAGTCACTACTGCTGCAGGTCAGAGCTCCAAAAAAGGAAAGCCAACCCCTGGTTTTATATCTTTTTCAGGGTCAAGGGTGTGTCACACATGTGACTCACCCACGTGACCTAAGGTCCTCACAAAAAATGTGACTTAAACCCATGTGGTCTAAGAGCCGCTGATGTCACAAACATGTCACTCAAACCTATGTAAACTAGGCTTTCCCTTGAGGCAAGGAGGTCATCAAGGACTCCTAATTTAATCAAGTAAATAAAGGCCAAACTCTCCAAGAGCACTTGGTTGAATTAAGTGGTAAGAGCCTATTTTGATTGCCAATACAGATATCTTTAAATTTCTTAGCATAGTGCCTGGCACATAGTAGGCATTTAATAAATGCATAAAATACTGAGATCTAAACAGATCAAATAACCTGCCCAAAGTTATGTAAGTAATAGGTGGGAGAATCAGGCTTTGAATCCAGGCTTTCCATCTCTAAATACAACTCATGTATTTGGAGAGTGATATTCTCACTAAGGCCTTGCCTTAATAACATAAGAATAGAATTTAGAGTAAGAAGAGACCTTAAAGACCATCTCATTCAATTTTTTTTCAGATATGGGGAAACTCAGAACCCTAGAGATGATGCAGTTTGCCTAAAGTCATCAAGTGGTTGTACTCCCTCTGAAACCACTTTCCCAAATACTTTGGCATTGGCATGCCAAGTTTCCAGGAGGCATTGTTAGAGTTTACTTATAGGGTCTGGTAACTCCAAAATTATCTTTCAAGAAGCTTCAAGAGTGAGGTGCCCAATGATTCTCCAATGGTAATCAATCAGTTAACTCAATTAACATTAATCAAAAGGGACTGACGAAGTATTTCTAGTAGGGATAACTACCACAGTAGATTTAACCCAATCTAGGACTGTGATTTGCCCATGTGTATACAAAATTACTGGTGTATGAAGGGTCAAATTTATAGTAAAATGATAGTGAGTTACAGGTGGAGAGAAAATATGTGGCAAAGGGGTACCTCACAGTTCCTGGTTATTGGAAGCAATCCCTCCCTGCTTTAAAGAGTCCCAGTGGACTCTTCCTGGGCTACACTTCTGGGTTACTAAAAGCTTCAGGAAAAGCAGTTTATGTAAAAAATAGTATAGGATGGCTCTGCCAGAAAAACTATGTTTATAAGGCTTCTTGCGAAGAATGAAACTGCTGATTTATGAGACTTTTGTGTGTTTAGAACATTTTACTGCCAATCACAATAATAAAATGTCCCCTTGGAACACTTTTTAATAACTGGTAAAACACGCATAACATTCTCTCACACTCATATGATTTTGATTTCTTAGGAAAAAAAAAAAACTCCAGCCCATTAATTATGTGAGAAAATGTTTAAAGTCAGGAAATGGATTTTTTTTTTCAGAGTTATAGGAGAGGATGGTTACATGATTATTTTTGCTAATGAAGCTTTCCTTCCAAAAGGAATATTCACTTTATATTTGACCCAAAGTATTCTACAGCATGCCTATATTTTCATTAGGGTGGTGAAATTTATATTCATTGATTTTGAGTTAGGAAGAACTTTAGAAATCAACCAGTTGAAGATTTCATTTTACAGATGAGAAAACTGAGGCCAGGTCCCTCCAAACACCTATAAAAATGGCTCTGAACAAATTCTAGAAATGCAGAACCCACTAAAATAGCAGAGGGAAGCAGGACTCCAGCCCAGGACAACCCGGATGGTCACAGGGTAAGGTTTATCACACAGTACTGGGAGCAGAGCAGAGCCCAGAGTGAGCCGCACCTGGACCAACCAGACTGTGAGCCAGGTAGAACAGGCCCTAGAGCCCTGAATCAGTGAGCTGTGGCACCTACTGGACTTCTCAACTTACAAACACCACAGACAACAGAGAAGGTTAGTGGGAAAAGCTACTGGGATAGAGTGAAAGGAGTTTGCAGTTAGGCCACCACCCCGGGGCAGCGGAGGTGGGGCAGCTTTAAGGAACTACAGCTGCAGTTGCTTCCAGGTTCTAGGCCCACCTGGTGGGAGGAATTAAGTGGTGGATCAGAGCTGAAGTACAGAGTCTGCTTCTATCTGGGTCGCAATCCAGGTTGGCGGTTCTTGGGGGAGGAAGAGCGCTGGTGTGCCAGAGCTTGCTGTGTAGAAGTAGCTCTGAAAACATCAGCACAGCCCCTAAAGCTTGGGACAAAGTACTCTCTACACTACAAGCAGTCATACCCTGACAAAAAGCTCAAGGGTCAAGTAATTGTCTGGGAACGTGGCCAGGCAGCAAAAATGGACTCAGATTCAGACTCAGACTTTGGAATTTTTCTTTGGTGACAAAGAAGACCAAAACATACAGCCAGAAGAAGTCAACAAAGTCAAAGAGCCTACATCAAAAGCCTCCAAGACAAACATGAACTGGTCTCAGACCATGGAAGAGCTCAAAAAGGATTTGGAAAAGCAAGTTAGAGAAGTAAAGGAAAAATTGGGAAGAGAAATGATAGGGATGTGAGAAAACCATGAAAAAACAAGTCAATGACTGGTTAAAGGAGATCCAAAAAAACACCGAAGAAAATAGCACCTTAAAAAATAGACTAACTCAAATGGCAAAAGAACTCCAAAAAGCCAATGAGGAGAAGAATGCCTTGAAAGGCAGAATTAGCCAAATGGAAAAGGAGGTACAAAAGCCCACTGAAGAAAATACTAGGTTAAAAATTAGATTGGAGGAAGTGGAAGCTAGAGACTTTATGAGAAATCAAGATATTATAAAACAGAACCAAAGGAATGAAAAATTGGAAGATAATGTGAAATATCTCATTGGAAAAATCACTGACCTGGAAAATAGATCCAGGAGAGATAATTTAAATATTATTGGACTACTTGGAAGGCATGATCAAAAAAAGAGCCTAGATATGATCTTTCAAGAAATTATCAAGGAGAACTGCCCCAATATTCTAGAGCCAGAGGATAAAATAGAAATTGAAAGAATCCACCGATTGCCTCCTCAAATAGATCTTAAAAATAAAAGTCCTAGGAATATTGTTGCCAAATTCTAGAGCTCCCAGATCAAGGAGAAAATACTGCAAGCAGCCAGAAAGAAACAATTTAAGTACTGTGGCAACACAAAGAGGATAATACAAGATCTAGCAGCTTCTACATTAAGGGATCAAAGGGCTTGGAATATGACATACCACAGTTCAATGGAGCTAGGATTAAAAACAAGAATCACCTAACCAGCAAAACTGAATATAATGCTCCAAGGCAAAATATGGATTTTCAATACAATAGAGGACTTTCAAGCTTTCTTAGTGAAAAGATCAGTGCTAAATAGAAAATCTGACTTTCAAACACAAGATTCAAGAGAAGCATGAAAAGGTAAACAAGAAAGAGAAATCATAAGGGACTTAACTAAAGTTGAACTGTTTTGTTTACATTCCTACATGGAAAGATGATGTGTATGAGTCATGAGACCTCAGTATTAGGGTAGCTGAAGGGAATATACATACATACATACATACATACATACATATATTCATATATATTGTATATATCTATGTGTGTGTGTGTATAGACAGAGGGCACAGGGGTAGTTGAATATTAAGGGATGATAACTAAAAAACTAAAATAAAATAAAGGGATGAGAGAGGCATATATTGAAAGAGGGAGAAATGGAGAGATAAAATGGGGTAAATTATCTCTCGTAAAAGTGGCAAGAAAAAGCAGTTCTGTAGGAAGGGAAGACGGGTCAGGTGAGGGGGAATGAGTGAATCTTGCTCTCATCTGATTTGACCTGAGGAGGGATTAACATACACACTCAATTGGGTATCTTACCCCACAGGAAAAAAGGAGGAAGTAGATAAAAAAGGGGGGACTATAGAAGGGAGGGCAGATAGGGGGAGGAGGTAATCAAAAACAAACACTTTCAAAAAGGGACAGGGTCAAGGGAGAAAGTTCAATAAAGGGGCATAGGTTAAGAAGGAGAAAATTATAGTTAATGTTTCCCAATGAGAGTATTGTGGAAGGGTTTTACATAATGATATGCATGTGGCCTATGTTGAATTGTTTGCCTTCTTAGGGAGGGTGGGTGCGGAGGGAAGAGGGGAGAGAATTTGTATCTCAAAGTTTTAAAAACAAATGTTCAAAAAAAAGTTTTTGCATGCAACTAGGAAATAAGATATACAGGCAATGGGGCATAGAAATTTATCTTGCCCTACAAGAGAATAAGCGAAAAGAGGTTGGGGGTGGGGGGAGTGGGGTGACAGAAGGGAGGGCTGACTGGAAAATGGGGAAATCAGAATATATGCCATCTTGGAGTGGAGGGGGTGTAGAAATGAGGGGAAAATTTGTAATTCAAACTCTTGTGAAAATCAATGCTGAAAACTAAATATATTAAATAAATTAAATAAATAAATTTTAAAAAAATATAAGGATCTACCTTTGAAGAGTCTCCTGAACCTGCATCCCTCTATTTCGGGACTGCCTACTGCTGAAATTTATTCTACCATGTTATGGCAATTAGGATAGGACTTTGTTTTGCTGTTTTCTCTTTTGGAATGCTGAAGTAATCAAGTACCTTTGATAAGTCTTGCCTTTCAAATGTAAAGGCAAGCAAAGTGGACTTTTTGTTGTCTTTTGTTTCTTTGATTGAGCTAAAAGTCTTTGACCTGCTTAAGAAACAAGAAAGCCTAGTTCACAAAGGTTTGAGTCACATGGTTGTGACACCTTCTGACCCTGAGAAAGGTATATCAGATCTCAGGCTGGCATTTCATTTCGGGGCTCTCACTCACTGGAACATTGCCATGTGATTTGACCAGATGTGACTCTGCATAGCTATTGTTAAGAGGCCTTTGGCTTTAAACACCCAGATGTTAGTGCTTTTCTTTTTGGTAACTATGTATATGATATCTAGATCAGACAAAGCCTGCCTGTTGATCTGTGTGTATTTGCTCTGCAGTTCAGAGTGCTGACTTTTTCCCCTGAAGTAAGTGAATGATATACGTATGTTTTATTAAAGTGAGATTGTAAACTCCTTAAAGTTGCTTTCCTTAGAAAAGCAAATCAAAGAACTTGTGTTAGCAGCCCTATTGTGTGCTAGTGTTATTGGCCTTACACAGCCACAGTAGCAGCAAGCAATATTGTTGTTACATAATCATATTTAGCTTTGCTGATTAGCAAAGGATTATATCCCCTTCTTGGCTAAATTAAAAAGGGGTTTGTACTGGATGAAGAGATACTGTAATACCTATTACAAAAACCACAATATATTTGTAGTTTGAAGTTTGGACCTTTATACAGGTAAAAAGTAAAGGAGATAATATTGCACCTTGAAACCTGGTATATGACTAAGCCCCTATCGCTCTTTCCATTGGACCAAGACCAAACATAAGGCTGAAAATATTTGAAATATCATGATCACACACTATAAAGGTTTAATTGAAAGCTATGATACACAAATACAGAGCCAAATAAAGAAATAGAGAAGAGAAAGGCAGGCAGAGATATTTATAGAGATTCATTTTGAGTACAAATATTATATATGTATAATTATTATTTAAATATGAGTGCATAATAGATTTTTAAAATGTTAATATTACATAATACATCTAATATTAAATGCTTGGAAAGCTTAGAAGATTTTTGGTCCTGCCTTGAAGTTTTCTCTAAACTACTCACTGACTACTCCACCCCCAAATACACACAAAAAATTCTATACACTTGGGTCATAACTGAAAAACAAATTCTACACATTCTCTGCAGCTCTAGTTACCACCTACTCTAAGTGATAGAACCTTAAAACCAAGAGTTATTCGTGGGATGGTTGATGAATTATGTTTAGATTCCATGAGAGATGATCCCAGATTCGCCTCATTGACAACAATGGAAATATACTTTTCCCTATTTTTCGCCTTTTTTAATTGTCTTAAAATAACAGCTCCAGAGAAGGGAGCTGTCTCTTTTGTCTTCTTATGTCTCAAATACTTATTCTAATCTTTTCTAATAAGTTCAGCCAATACCTACCAGGTTTGTTTGTCAAATGGCATTTGCAATCCAGTCATAGCTACAACTCCTGTCTTTTTGTTCAATGGAGTGGCATTACTTAGGTTGATTGAAGGTTGGAACCACACATACACACACAGGTGCACACACATGTATATACACATATATACGTAAATACAAGTAAGTACAAGTAAGTACAAGTATACATTCTCCTTTCCTCTCCAGTTCAATCCAATCCACACACCCATTATTAGTGACAATTTTCTCTTTAGCATCACTAAGCAGCCACCATGTGGCACCTGAGTTTAGGTAGACCTGGTACAAAGCTGGCCTCAGACATTTACAACCTATGTGGCTCTTGGAAATCACTTAATCTCTGTTTGCACATATTTGATCATCTTTAAAATGGGGATGATACTAGTACCTAGTAAGACAATTTGCAAATTTTAAAGCACTATGGAAATTGTAACTATTATTAATTTCCAAGTCCACCCCCATTATCATGGAAATGGATTTAGTCTTCTTTGCAAAGGTAAGCTAAAACAAATTGCTGTTGTCCATAAGGACTGGTAAGTTTTTGTTTTTTTTTCTTTGTTTTTGTTTTTAGGATGTAATCTAATGTAATGTAGAATGTAATTTAGAAGTTGATCCTCTCCCCACTCAATGTTAGTTGTAGGCAAAACTTTATCACCTTACTGCCAACATAGAAAGCACCTCCCCAAACTGAGGTTAACATAGTGTTTGAAAACTCCATAATGCAAAGATGCCTTTGCTTAAGTCAGATTTACATTATGTCCTATTTGATATTAAACTTTCAAAATAAGTTTTGCATTTATTATATAACAGAAAAACAGATTAAAATGGATTGGCTATCTATTTAAAAGGTCTAACTAATAAATAAAAACACAAAAACCTAATGTATTTTGAGATCTCCTTTTAGAAATAAAAACAATCCATTGGGATCTCAGATCCATCACATACTCCGATGCTGTTTCTATTATTTACTAAAAAGTCTATTGAATAGCAAGGGCAGCTAGTTGGTGTGGTGTAGAGAGTACCCAGCCTGGGGTCAGTAAGACTGATCTTCCTTCAGTTCAAACTGGGCCTCTGACACTTACTAGCTGTGTGACCCTAGACAAGTCACTTCACCTTCTTTGTCTCAGTTTTCTCATCTGTAAAATGAACTACAAAAGGAAATGACCAACTGCTCCAGTATCTTTTCCACCCCAAATGGGGTCATGAAGAGTCAGACATGATTGATTTTTTAAATGGCTGATTATTTAATAGTAACGCATTTTACATTATATGTCCTCAGACTTCATTTGGATGGTTATATATATACTACTAAAATGTTATGCATCATGGTTTAAGACCCCCTGGGTGGAAGTCACTACTTGCATTTCACGTTCCTCAAAGTAGATTTGAGAGGTTCCTGAAAAAGGCCCCCTAAGATCTTTGGGCTAGCTTGTGTTGTGCAGGAAATAGGGCACTTCCGCCCACCCATGCTCTATTAAGCTATCGCTCCCTTCCATCTGCTTCTCTACTTTGCAGATCACTTCCTTGGGATATGAGGAAATTGTGCAGAAAAGTATGGAAATAAAAACTAAATTTTGTCTCCCTGATATTTCATGCTCAGTAAAACATTAGAAACACACACAAGTTAATTTGCTGTCATCTGTTTGCATTTTATTTTCTATTTGAATGAGTGGCTATTGCATAAGAATGGGAAACACAGTAGAAAGTCCTATAGGACCCATGGGCTTCTGTCCATTCTTTTAAACAGGAACATTTCCCCCCACTCACATAAACCAGGGAGAATATGTTCATACCTAAGTAGACAAGATCCTTTTGGCAAAGGTGGGCATATCATTTAACAAACTCTCTCATATATATATATATATATATATATATATATATATATATATATGTGTGTGTGTGTGTGTGTGTGTGTGTGTGTGTGTGTGTGTGTGTATGTATATATGTATGCATATGTATGTGTATGTATGTATGTATATGTATATATGTGTGTGTATGTATATATATACACACATATATAGATATACATATAGATCTATCTATATCTATCAATCTATATATAGAGAGAACACATGACTAACTTTGACATCACATCTTTTAATATGCTGTGTTTTATACTCATTATCTCATTGGCTCGTCATAATTAATTAGGGATATAGATGCCACAGGTATTAGTATCCTTATTTTACAGAAGAGGAAACTAAGGCTTAGAATGATTAAATGGATTTCTTGCAGTCTTAGAGCTAGCAAGTATTGGAAGCTGGACGCTTCTGACTCCACATCCAGTACAAATTCATTTAACCAATAGTCTATTTCCAAGTAGATACCATGTAGCCACTGAAATTAGGCAGACCTGGTACAAAGCTGGCCTCAGACATTTACAGCCTATGTGGCTCTTGAAAATCACCAAGTAGAAGAGTGAGAATCTGTGATGATGAAAGAAGTATTCAGCCTATAAAGTTAGAAGCCCTTGGTTTTAAAAACAAATGGATAAATGTCATCTGATTAATTAAACATGCAAATACCTTCAATTTAGATGTATTTGGTTTGGGGTGTGCTTTGTTTTATAATTTCTTTAATAATGATTTAAAAATAAATCTAGGAGACATAAATGCCTTATTATCTACGGGTTCTTCCCCTCCTCTTTTCTCATAATACCAGTGCCCTAGTTGAGTTGTTCCTTTCTTCCCATCTGGACTGTTGTAATAATCTCCCAATTCTTCTTTGCAATCTCTCTCTGTCTCTGTCTGTCTCTCTCTCTCTCTCTCTCTCTCTCTCTCTCTCTCTCTCTCTCTGTATATATATATATATATATATATATATATATATATATATATATATATATGTCAATATCTATTTATCTATTTCTCTATGAATCTATTTCTTAACTATCTACATCTGCCTCTCTATATTTCTATGTCTATCTCTATCTTTCTCTATCTCTATTTCTCTATGTCCAAGATATCTATATCTATTTCTTCATATGTCTAGGCATATATAGATAGATATACATACAGACATAGATATATAGAGATAGATAAAACTTTCTTCTTTCATTCTGATTTTACACCCAGTTTTCTTTCCACTTTACCATATGGGTTAAGATATTCAAAAGTGTCTGTATTAGGTTTGATATTAATGTTCCCTTCAACCTCCAATCACTCATGCTTCAATTTTTACTATATAAGTTGTACAGCTATTTTGAAATGCCAAACATATGATTTTTCTCTATTTCACTTTGGGAAATGAGGACATACTTGTAATAGAGAATGGATGCCCTAAGGATGATATTATGGAGTCACTTGAAATGCTAGAGTGAAATAAATAATAGAAGCAGTTACGTATTCATCTGGTAATTCTGTGAAAAAAACAGAAAGTAGGTCTGCTAGAGACATTGATACAATTAGATGACATCTACTTGAAAGCTGCTAATGCAGATTCTTATTAATAAAGAAATGGTACTTGCTTACTACTATATTTCATTGTTTAATGTCTTATTAATAATTTGTAGGAGAAAGTTAGGAGCAGCTAGGTGGTGCAATGGAGAGAGTGCTGGGCTTGGAGTCAAGATCTTCCTGAGTTCAAATCCATCCCTAGCTACTTACTGTGTGACCCTGGGCAAATCAGTTAACACTGTTTGCCTTCATCCCCTCCTCTGCCACATGAGCTGGAGAAGAAAATGGCCAACCACTCCAATGTCTTTGCCAACGCCGCACCGAATATGGTCCTGAACAATAGCAGCAACAACAAAGGAGAAAGTTAGCGAGTCAGGCAAATTGCTATAAAGTTTGGAAGACATTGCCACTCCTGCGTCTTTCTGTGGAAACGTACTTCGTGATGCAGGTATTCATACTGAAAAGTGGGAGGGGGAGGGAATCCAGCCAATCTGACTCTTCCATCTTCCCTATTCAGGTTCATTTAGGGACTTAAAGGCTTTTACAAAAGAATTGGACTGGTCAATGAAGCGAAATGCAGTAGACCTTTATTGCTTTGTCTCAAATGATGGGAGACCTGAGGTTCATGTAGGCACAAGGAATTCTCACCAAAGTGGGGAAAGCATAGGGCAACAGAAGAATTATATGTGGATTACTTTAGTATGTCCTTAAATTAATAGTGGGAGGGGAAGGATGTTCAACAATTGTCCAAATGCAACGCTACTCCTTGGTTCAAGCTTTCTCAAATTCAGCTTTCTTATCCTTCCTCTTCAACAGCATAATGTCCACTCACTTCCACAAGTCACAAGCTTGATTTCTACAGAAGGGCAACCAATTATGTCCCTGATGGTTCAGATACATATCCTCAGATAGCTTGCTCACTTAATGAGGAAGTCTATGGCATCATAACTCCTGATAAAGTTCCCCTTTCATGCCAAGTGAATCATGTACATTAGATTTTTCCCCCAATCAATACCAGCTAAGTCTTCCTGCCCAAGATTTAACAAAAGCTTTCTGAGCATTAGGTCAAGGAGAGAGTTAATGATAATTGTGTGATGTTCAAACAATATTAAGGGGGGAGAGGGTACAGAAGTGGTACAGTAGCAAGTATTGTATTCTTGAAATAAGAAAGATATGAGTTCAAATCTGAGCTCAAAAACTTACTAATTGTATGAACTTTGGCAAGTCATATGGCTTCTTTCTACCTCAGTTTTCTCATCTCTATAATTAACGTAGTAACAACATTGAACTTACAGAGTTGTTTTGAGGATCCAATGAGATATCGAATATGAAGCTCTTTTGGAAGAAACAAAAGACAAAAACCAGATTTCTGAGTCAAGGGATCTGAAATTAAGAAATCAGATATCTAGAGCCCAAATGGACCTTATATGTCATGTAGTCTAACCACTTCACTTTGCAAATTATAAGACAATTGAAATGAAGTACTGGAGATGAGGAAAATAGAGACCCACAGACATTAATGGACCTCTTCTTCTCAATTTCTTCATCTCCAGAATAAGAGTTTGACTCAATGAATTCAAAGGTTGATTCTGTATCTCAAACTATACTCCTCTGAAGTTTGGTTCTAAGCAATTTGTCAAAGATCATATAGGCAGCCAATAACAGAACTCACTACCCATGTTTATTTTTGTATATATACATTATGCATATATTTTACATATATACATGTGTACATCTATGCCTATACACATATATGCTGTATACATATGATGTACATACATATATATATATGCATATTCTATCTATTGTTAACTTTCTGTCTTTCTGTCTCTATCCCACTATCTATTGATGAGATAGATATCTAGATATCTATGTGACAGATATATGAAGATAGAGAGGTAGACAGATAGATATCAATGTACATAGTAGCTAGAGAGATGCTCATGGATCTAGGAAGATCTCAGTTCTAGTCTTGCCTTAATAAAAAAAATCATGGATCCACTCATTATCACTTCTATGCCTAACTATATGTGTACATGTTTTCCTTGATAGAATGGAAGTTACCTTAGAGGAGAGATTTTTTATTTCGTTTTGGTTATTTTATTTTATTTTATTTTATTTTACTTAGTATTTGTATCCTCAGCTCATTGCACAGCAGTGGGTATATAATAAGTGCTTCATATGTACTTATTAATGGATTTACCCAGCATTGGGATCTCATCCCTCTGACTCCATTCCCAGTACTTTCAGCACTTAACCTTGTAGAATGCCTCAGATACCCTTACTTTGGCCTCTGGTGAAAAGCTCCAAATCTTAAAAGGGGGCATCTGAAGGGAATAGCCTAGTAGAAATTATTCGTTATAGATACATAACAGAATTCATGGTCCTTGTACTTTGGGCTGTGTTCTCATTGGCAGCCTGTTTTCTTGACTCAAAAGTTTATTAGTCACAAGGAGTATGGAGTTGAATTCTTGGCATGCAATGAATAGGGAGACTGCCCTTCCAAGCAGAGGGGCAGCCTAAGCTCCAAGCAGTTATTCCTAATAGGTATTCCTAATCACACCCCAGCACTCCAGAGCCTAAAGAAGATGCTTGGGTCAGGTGGATGCAATGCACGTATCTGTGAAAATGAAATATTTGAGGGATCAAAGAAACAGCAGAAAGTCAGAAGGAACTATTTGCTTGTTCCCAAGGGGGGGGGGAGTTCCCAAGTCCTTAAATTTCTGCTTCAGTTCATCTGAGAAATCAGATCAAGACATTAAGTACAATTCACCATATGAGCTGAAATGTGAGCTTTGAAACTAAAAGAAACTTGAATTGAGAGAGAAACTCATCTGAGAGATTGGACATGAATCCTAGGGAGAAGCCATTTCCTTTGTCTGTGTGGGTTCAGAATAACTTGCTCATTTAGAGCCTGGCTTTCAAAAAAAAATGGTGAATTGCTTTGCAGAGTCATGGAAAAGGGGATCATTAAAAAGCTTTTAAATTCTAACAAGTAAGGAATAGGGCACTCTAGGGTATGGGCTTTAGAGAGAATATATTGCAAAGTTAGGCATGGAAGAGTAGAAAGCTGGAAGGCAGATAAAATCTTTGGTTTCTTTTCAATTTCTTCTGGCTACCATCCCACATCACACCTAGGACCGACACCCAAGATTAATGGAAAGAACAATGACTCTAAAGTCAAGGGATATGGATTCAAATCCTACTTCTGCCAATGTGACTCAGACAAGTCACATAACCTCTCTTATCCTCAGTTTCTTCTTCTGTAAAATGATGGAGTTGGTATATTTTGATGTCATTTTTTTCTGCTACCTCCCTTCAAAAAGAAATATGATTCTATAGTGATGATTGATTCCTCGTGGAAATCATCAAACCAAGTTTCCCCAAATGAAGTCCCATAAAGGAAAAAAAAGTTATCAAGTAAACAGGAAACTTATTCAACAGCAAAGTTTTAAGGAAAGTTAGAGGTTCATAGACACAAAAGAAGTAGCCACACTTACTTCACACTTTTTCCTTCTACTGACCATGCCCCAGTTTCTACTGCATCTCCTAGAAGCAGTCATTTAGCAATATAGAAATGTCATTGTAACCTGGAACATCCTCACAGTGACCCCCTCCTGAACGTTTTCGCCATTTTCCACAGCCCTAGAAGCTTTTAATCCTTTATCAGTGTAGAAACTTTGTGATAGGAAACATTTCCCCCTTCTGTCAACCACACCTGAAATTAATTTGTTTCCCCAGTTCCTGTGTTATCTTCAAATTATACCAGGTACAAAAATTCATAGTTAATGCTCTGCTCAGTAATGATTGTATTTTCATCTGACTATGATGATACATTAGTTGTCATCACAAGTGAGCTTACCCATTTAAACTCTAATGAACAGGTCCACTACTAAGATCAGTGAACATGGTAATTGATTTATAATCAAAAACCAAAGCTATGACAAGTTAAAGAGACAATAAAACATTATAGTACATGAAAAGGCAATAATAAATGTCAGGTGAGATGTGAAAAAGTAATATCTAAGCTCAGCATTATGATGAAAAAAGATCCAGGGCAGAGTCCATATCGAATAGAGAATTCCTTTTGATAAGGAGGTTTAGAAGCCCCTTATTCAGGAAGACATTGTGTCTATTGTATCAAGCCTCAGAACATCACAGAATCTACTCAAGGAGATTATATAATAATCCTTCAAAGGGTTTATCCTATCCATCCACACAGCAAAGACCAAGTGGATGATGAATGTTTATGCCCCAAATTTCATCATGGATTGACATTGCAATTCTATATATCAGGTACAGGTGATGCAGATGGATAAAAATTAGGTTCCAGAGTGGAACAGGAGGAGAACAGATTGGATTGTTATTGGGAAATAGAAAATCTCTGTTATTAACCAAAAGCTTCCATGAAGGTAAAGACCTGTCTTGTCAATACTAACATTATTATCAACATCATCATAGTTATCGTTTATCTTCATCAACAGCAATAGCAAGTCATTAATTATTTACCGTTACAATGTGTCAGGTGTTGGAGAGAAAAAGAAAGACAAAAAAATGTGATACCTGCCCTCATGGAACTTATATTCTAGTGGGGGAAGACAACATGTGTACAACATATAGAGAGTCCTAATGGGAAGTAATCTCAGAGGGAAAGCACTAGTAGTGGAAAGGGGAGAGGAGGGATCCTGGAAAAGACTTCTTTCTGAGGGTGGGGCTTAAGCTGAGTCTTAGAGAGAATCAAGGGAGACAAGGCAGAGAGAAGGAAGGAGAGTATTTCAGGCTTGAGGGACAGCCAGTGAAAAGGCACACGGTTGTGAGATAGAATGTCATGTATGGGGAATGCAAGAAGTCAGTGTTGCTTGATAGCAGATTCTGAAGATGATGTGAAGTTTGAGCGTGTTGGGAGAGTGGTAATTGAGCAATTTATGAAGGTCCCCGTAACCCTACCATGTTCCTATCATTGTGCTAAGTGTTTTAAAAATAAATATTATCTCATTTAATTCTCAAAACAACACTGGGGGAAAGCACTATTATTACCCTCATTTTACAGTTGAGGAAACTGATGCAAAGTGAGGTTAAGTGACTTGCCCAGGATAACACAGTTAGTAAGTGTCAGAGGCTAGATTTGAACTCAGATCTTCCTGATTCCAGGCCTAGCACTCTATCCACAAATACAAACTGTACATTTGTAATTATGTCTATTTAAACCTCAGTTAATTAAAATGCACCATGATAGAATGTTGAAATATGTATGATCATGTAGCTGTCAATATTTATTTCATGGTTAATGAAAGACCTTAATGAAAAACCTGAAATTTCTATTCTCAGCTTCAATGTGAGTCATAATTGTTGGCATATGGGAATCCCTCCCCAAGCCTAGGTAGAAGTCAGAGGCATGACACAAATTAAGTTTACTCCCTCTGAAAACTGCACAGACACCAACACCTTCAAGAAACAATATCACAGGCAAGCAGCAAAGATTTTACTCTGTAAGCCATTCCTCTATTTGTGGGATACAGTTATCCCTTCCACATTTTGAGGGTTATGGGGACAGTGCCCCCATGGTCTGGAAAATCCTCATAAAATTCTTTGGTCCTCCCTTCGTACCTGATAAAAAGTCTGATTTTTTTTCTTTTTCTAATGGAGTGTTGACAGTATTTAATGATAAATATGTGGAAATTATACAATACTATACATGTAGTTTATGCATTTCTGAATTTCTAAACTTTTCCTCTGTCATTTGCTGTCCTCTGTGTATTATTTAAAAGTCCTCCAAAATTCCCATTAGTTTCTTTTTTTTGGGGGGGGGGGAAGGCAAAGCAATTGGGGTTAAGTGACTTGCCCAACGTCACACATCTAGAAAGTGTGTCAAGTGTCTGAGGCCAGATTTTAACTCAGGTCCTCTTGACTCCAGGACCAATGTGCCACCTAGCTGCACCCCTCCATCACCATCTAGTTTCTTATGCCAACTGGTAATACAGTGAAACTGCAATGGGGAAAGTTGCAATGTGAAACAGGTAACTGTAGTCATATCTGGAAATGTCATTTAGTTAATCTGTTTTTATTTATTACAGTTTTGGTTCTATGTTTCTGTAGTTCACATTGAAGCCACAAGGAGTGTAAGAACTAAGTCATTTTAGGGTCTACCAATAATACATTAGAGAGAGAGATAGAGTCAAAAGCAGAGAAAGAGACCCAGAGAAGAAAGAGACAGAGGCAGAAAGGTGTGTCAAAACAGAGAGAGACAGAGACAGAAAGAGTCAGAGACAGTGAGAGAGACAGAGAGGAAGAGAAACAGAGGGAGAGAGATAGAAAAGGAAAGGGGGGAGGGAGAGAGAATGAGAGAACAAGAGAATGAGAGAGAACGAGAGAGGGAGAGAGACAGAGGCAAAGACAGATAGAGCTAGAGACAAAGAGAGGGAGAGTAACAGAGAGAGGCAGAGAGAAAGAGCATATACCAGAAGTTGAGATGTAGACAGTACAGTATGGCACATAAGTATGTGTCCTTGGAACCAGGAAGACCTGGTTTCAAGTCCTGCTTCAAGTCTTTGAAACAAAGCATCTCTTCCTTCTCTGTACCTTTGATAACACATTTGTTGTTCATTTCCTTCCTTTGTGTCTGACTCTTTACAATCCCATTTTGTGTTTTCTTAGGTAAAGATACTAGTGATTTGCTATTTCCTTCTCCAGCTCATTTTTTTTTCTTCTGATTAGGAACTGAGGCAAACAGGATTCATTGACTTGCCCAGGGTCACAAGGCTAGTAAGTGACTCCTCATGAGGAGAAGTCTTCCTGATTCCTTGTCCAGCACTCTAGCCCCGTGGCCCCTGATTAACATATTGTTGTTGCTTAATGACTCCTTGTTAACTGGTTATTTTTCTAAAAGGGCATTATCATAATGGAAGTTTCCCACAATAAGAAAATCAAATTAGAAAAGAAGAAAAAATGAAGACTTCCAATGGTGTTTTTGCTATATTACACCTTTCTTAAGATATTGTTGAGGTCTAGGGGCAGTGGGCACCTCAGAATTCAAGGGCTAAAGACATGGGTCTAGCCTTGAAAAAAATCAACTAAAGCTTTCTTTCAGAGACCAATAGAAGAAGGTGGGACTTTTAAGAACCAGAACTATTATGACACTTGTATGGATAAGCTGGCCAGACTCTTAAGGAATATGGGCACTTTAATGGAGGCAAGATGGACCTTTTACACAGAAAGCCTGTGGAAAGATCCAGATGTGATCTAGGAATGGCCAAGTAGTCTGGGGTGACTGGGAGGTAACAGAGAAGGGATGGAGATGAGATTAAGGAGTGGTGGTCTAGGGTGAGGCCAGGTGCCAACAAAGAGGATCACAATGAAAGGTCAGTTGAAAAGATTATTAAACAGGAAGGGCCCAGGTGTCCCAGGTGAACACCATGGACCTGGGCCACGTGGGAAAGTCCAGGAACTTTTAGGAGTCCATCATTAGCACCCCTTCAACACTAATCAAATATGACCATATTTGAATTTGTGTTCCCTATTTAGTGAAACAGGAATAAAAATACTTGAATTGCTTACCACACAGGCACTATGGGAAAGATCATATCAGAGAGATTTTCTAAATCCATCTGTTATTTTAAGAATCCTAACAGCTAGCCTTTCAAGTTGGAAAAAAAAAGTTACATACTTTAGCTTACTTGTGGCTCCCCAAAACCCTTGCCATTAAGTTTGCATTACTCCCATTTCAGACATGAGAGAACTGGCCCAGGGGCAAGGAGGGGTTAAATGATTTGCTTGAGGTATCTCAGTCAGTCAGTATAGAGGTGGACTTTGAACCCAATTCTTCCTGACTCCAAGCTCAGCATTATCAATTGTTCAGCATTGCTTCTTATGAAAAAGGCCTCTTTTAAACATGAGATTTCATTATGAAATACGAAATGTATTAAGGAGGAGATATAACTACATTTTTTTGGTTTTTTAGAATCGCAAATGTTCTCTCAGCCATTTCTGTTGTTTTATTCCAATCTGCTTCTGAGTATTTTGATTTTCTTCTGTGTAAGACTAAATGTTGGGAGTCAGGAAATGCGGCTTATGGCTGTGGCCCATTTTGATTAGCCTCACGACCTTAAGCAATGACAGACAAAATAGGAACTCTGAACATACCTGATGTGAAGTAACTCACAAAACTAAATCTTCTTAAATGTTTATCTGACCATTAATAATGCCATACAACACATATTCACTTAAGGTCATTAATGATGTAGGAATCTAGTAGTCTTATTCGCATGTCTTCTTATGACATGGAGTTGAGTCTGGGTTCTCAAAGGTTATGTTTGTGAAATACAATTCCTAATACTTTCAGAGGCCTGGAAAGAGTTCATATACAGACCTGGAAACAGGTCTTATATCACTTGTTTTAAAGTTAATCTAACCAAGTCTGAAAAGATACTACTAGGAAATCCAGTAAAGTGTGGCACAGTGCAAAGAACTAGAGATTTCAAGTCAGAGAACCTTGCAAGAGATGGGGGGAAGGGTTTTGTTTCCACAGAGTTGAAGGTGTAGGTGTCCTTCTGCTTCTAAATTGACAGCTAGGCCTAAGTTCTGAGTTACTAAAAATCACCTGACCTGTAGAAATCCAAAACTTAGAGCAGCCTGACCCCCTTCAGCATGAGCCTTGCCAAATGAAGATAAAGTGTTTTGAAGAGTTGGCATTGGCTAAATTAGCACATCTTTGTTCCTTTAACCTGGGGTACATTTCTGTGTTTAGATTGTGAGCCTGAACTCCACAAATGAGAGTAAAAAGGTCAGTGGTGGGGTGAAGGTTTTTTGCATGAGGGTATATAACTGAATTCTGCTTTCGGGCACTGCCTCTTCCTACCAATTGTCTATCGGTTCGAAGACTGCCCTTTCTTGTGAGATCGTAAATAAAGACTCCTTTTGCTTCTACCTTGAGAAGTCTCTGAGTATTACTTGAGTTTTCTCACACAACCTGAATAAAAATATTGGGCCTTCTATTTATTTTTTTCTTCAACTTTGGACAGGTGACTACAATTTTCTGGGCCTCAGTTTCCTCAACTATAGAACTAAAAGATTGACTCCTGCCTTGCATGACAAGAAGGTCTTTCTCCTAAACGAGGAAAACTCCTCTACTGCTTCTCTAGATTTCACCACCCCTCCCCATTTTTCCCCAGGAGATTGCTGCCACCACCATTGTTATGCTCGATCTAATCATCAAAATCTCCCTGTCTGGTTCTTTCTCTAATGCCTACAAATATGTCCACATGTCCCTAGTATTTAAAAACAAAACAGAAATGCAAAGCAGAGAACCAAAAATAATCTTTATTTGATACAACCTTCCCTGAATAGCTATCATCCAATATTTTTCTTGCCTCAGTTAAACTTTCATTGTTCTGGATCTCCTCTTACCTGTATTATGACACTCCCCCTCATTCTTCTTTGATATATCTTCATCTATATTACACTAAGCATGTGTGTCCTACAAAGTATTGTGCTACACTGTCTTCTCTTTTAAAACCTCCTACAAGAAGGAAAGCAAAAGGTAGAGGGGAAAGGGAAAGATAGATCAAACTGAATGCAGAATTCCAGAGAATAGCTAGGAGAGATAAGAAGCTTTTCTTAAAGGAGCAATGCAAAGAAAGAAGAAAAAAAATAGAATGGGAAAGACAAGAGGTCTCTTCAACAAAATGGGAGCTATCAAGGGAATGTTTTACACAAAAATGGGCATGATAAAAAACAAAAAATGGTAGGGACTTGCAAGCAGAAGAGATTAAGAAGAGTTGGCAAGAATATATAGAAGAACTATACAAGAAAGATCTTAATTCCCCTATAACCACAATGATGTGGTTACTGACCTAGAGCCAGACATCCTGGAAAGTAAAGTCAAGCAAGCCTTAGGAAGCATTGCTAACAAGAAAGCTAGTGGAAGAGATGGGATTCCAGCTGAGCTATTTAAAGCCCCAAAAGATGATAGTGCTAAAATGTTGCACTCAGTATGCCAGCAAATTTAGAAAACACAACAGTGGTCACTGGATTGGAAAAGTTGAGTTTATGTCCCAATTTTAAAGAAGTGCAATGCCAAGGAATGTTCAATTTATTAAACAATTGCATTCATTCCACACGCCAGGAATTATACTGCAAGCTAGGCTTCAGCAACATGGCAGCTGAGAATTACCAGAAGGGCAGGATGGTTTTCAAGAGACAGGGCAACTAGAAACCAAATTGCCAACATTTTCTGGAATATGGGGAAAGCAAAGGAGTTCCAGAAAAAAAAATGAACTATCTCTCCTTTATTGACTACACTAAAGCTTTTGACTGTGTGGATCACAACAAAATGTGGCAAGTCCTCAAATAGATGGGTACCAGATCATCTTTCCTGTCTCTGAGGAACCTGCATGTGGGCCAAGAAGCAACAGTTAGAACCACACATGAGACAACTGATTGGCTGAAGATTAGAAAAGGAATATGACAATGTTTATATTGCCATTTTATTTAACTTATGTGCAGAGTACATCATGTGAAATTCCAGGCTGGATGAACCAAAAGCTGGAATTAAGGTTTCTGAGAGAAATCAACAATTTCATATATGCCAATAATACCCTTCTGATGGCAGAAAGTAAAGAGAAATTAAGAAGCTTCTTGATGAGGGTGAAAGAGTGGAGTGTAAAAGCTGGCTTGAAGCTTAACATAAAAATATTCAGATCTTTGAAACTGGTCCCATTACGTCCCGGAAAATAGAAGGAAAAGAAATAGAAGCAGTGTCAGATTTATATTGTTGGGCTCAAAGACCACTGCAGATGGTGACTACAGCCATGAAATTTAAAAAAAAATGCTTCCTCCTTGGAAGGAAAGTTATGGAGAATCTGGACAACGTGCTGAAAAGCAGAGACATCACCTCCTGACAATGGTCTGTATAGACAAAGCTTTTTATTTTTTTCATTAGTAACATATGACTTTGAGAGTTGGGCAATGAAGAGAGCTGAGCAGTGCAGAATTGACACTTTCAAATTGTGGTGCTGGAGAAGACTTTTGAGAGTCCCTTGGACAATGAGGAGATCAAATTAATCAACAGTTAAAATTAACTCACGCTATTTAATGGAAAGTCACATACTGAAACTGAAGCTCAAGTACTTTGACAACATGAGAAGATGGGACTCATTGGAAAAAAGACCGTGAGGTTGGTAAAGATTGAAGGCAAAAAGAAAAGGGGACAGCAGAGGATGAGATGGATAAATAGTGTCATGGAAACAGAAAACATGAACTCGAACAGACTCTGGGACATAACGGAGGATAGAAGGCCCTAGCATGCTGTGGTCCATAGGGTCACAAAGAGTCATATAAGACTAAACAACTGAACAACCACAATGATATGGTGTTTTTTGTAATTTAATCAGCTCCCATGGGTTCAATAATCATCTCTATGAATTTCCCTATCACCAAATACCTATCATAAAGTGGATGAACTGTGAATATCACAAACAAACCTATACAAAACAGAACCTATTGTCCCTTACCCCAACCTTCTCTGTTTTCATCATTTCCTTATAGATGTCAAGGATATTATCATCCTGCCCTTAACCGAGGCTTACAAACCATATGTCATCATCACCTCCACATGTCCCACATATCCACTTTGTTTTCAAATCTTATTACTTCTACTTCCACAAAATCTCTTATATATCTATAGATAGATATATGTGTATGTACATATATATGTACAAACATGCATGTATATATATACATACACATATTATATATGTCTTTCAATATCTATCTATATTCCATTACCATGGTCAGACCTTCATCATCTCTCACCTAGACTACTGAAATACTCTTCTAACTTAACTCCCTTCCTCATGTCTATCCCTATTACCAAAGTGACTTTCCTTCATTAAGTCTGACCATGTTTCCTCTCTATTAAACTTCAGTCACTTCCTATTACCCACAAAAGGAAATGAAAAGTTCTTTCTTCTCATTTAAAGACCTTCATAATCTGTGCCCTTTCTACATTCCCAGTCTTCTTACATTTCATTACCCTCCACACCCTATAATCCAACAACCCTGACCTACTTGCTCCTTGAATATTCTCTCTCCTTACTTCCAACTGCTGTCTTCCTTCAAAACTCTGCTTAAACCTTGCCTTCTCTAAGAGGCCTTTCCCAGTCCCCCAGCTGTTAATGTCTTCCCTCTGCAACCACATTCCATTTAGAGTTCACATATCTTGGATGTATAGCACCGATTACCCTGGCCTGCACTGACCTAAGGCCAGGCATATTACTTTTCACTCTGCTCCTAGGGTTCCCTGGTACCCTTAAAGGGTGTGAGGATATCTTTCTTAACTTCCAATGGCTCTGCCTCTCCTGATGATGTTCTCTCAAATGTAGGAGTTGTCCTGCATCTCATTTTCATTTAGTCATTAATGGCACAAATAGCTTTTATAAAGAAATGTTAACTTCAAAGGTATAATTAAAAACAAATAAACTTACTCCACAGTTTCAGGTCTTAATCCCCTCCTCCATGACACCTCAGTAGTGGGGGGAGTGGAAGGAGATTTGATTCATAATTTAGCTCAGTTTCTATAAAACACACTTGCAACTTCCAAGTGCAAAACCTGGGCATAAGTCCTGAGAATTAGGTGGGTTTGGGAGTCGGAACTTGGAACTGTGCTTCATAGGAACTGAGCTAAGTTATGATAAATATGTGTGTATGAATGTGTGTATATATGGATATATGCACATACATATATGTTGGTATGTGTGCACATGTATATGTAAATATATACATATATGTATATATACACATATATATGTATATATACATATATATGTATATATACATATATATGTATATATACATATATATGTGTATATATATACATATATCTAGACACCTATATGTATGCTTGTGTGTGTACTCTCATTCTCTTCAGTCTCACAATAATCTTATGGGATAGTTGTGAGATAGATAGTACAGGCATTTTGACAGTTGCATTAAAAATGAGGAGACAATTCAGAAAGTTAAAATAATTTACAATTTTGAAACCTCATCAAAGTTAACAAGAGTTACTAAGCATTTTATGTATGCCAGATTAAGACCATAAATTTAGAAATAGAAGAGATAACTGAGGTCATGTAATTCAATTCTCTGATTTTATAGTTAAGATTCAGTGACTTGGCTAAAGTTGTTCAGTAAGTGGAAATCAGGATTTGAACCTCAGTTTCTCTTATTCCAAGTACAACTTTAATTCAATTGAACCACACTGTCAAATCCAGTGGTCTATATGCTAAACAGTATTGGCTTATAATAAATTGACAGTAATATCCAGGAACAATCATGGAGATATAAATTTATCTGCAATACTTAGCACATTGTTGGTTGTCCTTCATTCTTAAAGAGGACTATGACATCAGGGAAGTGATGCATTGACATGCAAACATTTTGAACATAGTAAGGAATTGATAAATGGTCTATTCAGTGTCATCAATCATTCTAGTCTTCTAAGGTCATTATTGTAACAAAGTTCAAATGTTAAATTTCCAAAGAACTGGGCAGCCACTTTATATATACATCCAAAGGAGAGTCTGCAAAACATGAATAGAATTGGAAGTAGAGTCAGTGAGAAAAGGGCCAAAGAGATTATTTGGATTGCTTTACCTGGATTAGAGATGAATTCAAAAATAAAATATTATTTTAAGGAGGAAAGTGAGTGGCTGATTTCCCTTTCAATGTTGGGATGAACAAAACAAAACAAAACAACAAAATTCTTAAATTACAGACATTTATGATAAAATTTCAGAGAAAACTTTCTAGGTGACTTGAGAGGACTTTATTGGATTTCTTTTTTGTTAATTCATTTTTTATTATTTAATATTTTTAGTTTTCAACATTGATTTCCACAAGATTTTGAGTTACGAATTTTCTCCCCATTTCTACCCTCCCCCACCACCCCAAGACGGCATATATCCTGATTGCCCCTTTCCCCAGTCTGCCCACCCTTCTGTGAACCCACCCCAACAGTTTTCCTCTTACTTTCTTGTAGGGCAAAATAGATTTCTACACCCATTGCCTGTATATCTTATTTCCCAGGTGCATGTAAAAACAACTTTTTTAAACATTCGTTTTTAGAACTTTGAGCTCCAAATTCTCTCCCCTCTTCCCTCCCCACCCACCCACCCCAAGAAGGCAAGCAATTCAACATAGGCCACACATGTACCATTATGCAAAACACTTCCATAACAGTCATGCTGTGAAAGACTAAGTATATTTCCCTCCACCCTATCCTGTCCCTTTTTATTCAGTTTTCTCCCTTGACCCTGTCCCATTTCAAAAGTGTTTGCCTTTAAATGCCTCCTCCCGCAATCTGCCTTTCCTTCTATCATCCCCCCTTATCCCCTTCCCCCTACTTTCCTGTAGGGTAAAATACCCAATTGAGTGTGTATGTTATTCTGTCCTTAAGTCAAATCCGATGAAAGCAAGATTCACTCATTCCCTTTCACCTGCTCCCTCTTCCCTTCCATTATAACAGCTTTTTCTTGCCACTTTTATGTAAGATAATTTACCCCATTCTATCTCTCCCTTTCTCCTTCTCCCAGTATATTCCTTTCTCACCCCTTAACTTTTTTTAGATATCATCCCTTCATATTCAACCCTATGCCCTCTGTCTATATACATATATTATATTATATATATATATATATGTATGTATGTATGTATGTATATATATATATATATATATATATATATATATATATATATATATATATGCATATATGTGTATATTCCCTTCAATTACCCTAATACTGAGATAGGTTTCATGAGTTACAAATATCATATTTCTATGTAGGAATGCAAACAAATGGTTCAAATTTAGTAAGTCCCTTATGATTTCTCTTTCCTATTTACCTTTTCATGCTTCTCTTGATTCTTGTATTCAAAAGTAAAATTTTTTATTCAGCTCTGGTTTTTTCACTGAGAAAGCCAGAAAGTCCTCTATTTTATTGAAAATCTATATTTTGCCTTGGAGTTTTAGACTCAGTTTTGCTGGGTAGGTGATTCTTGGTTTCTATCCTAGCTGCTTTGACCTCCAGAATATCATATTCCAAGCTCTTCAGTCCCTTAATGTAGAAGATACTAGATCTTGTGTTATCTTGATTATGTTTCCACAACACTCAAATTGTTTCTTTCTGGCTGCTTGGAATATTTTCTCCTTGACATGGAAACTCTGGAATTTGGCTACAATATTCCTAGGAGTTTTCTTTTTGGGATCTTTCTCAAGAGGCAATCAGTGGATTCTTTCAATTTCTATTTTACCCTCTGGTTCCAAAATATCAGCGCACTTCCCCTTGACAATTTCTTGAAAGATGATGTCTAAGCTCTTTTTCTGATCATGGCTTTCAGGTAGTCCAATAATTTTTAAATATTCTCTTCTGGATCTATTTTCCAGGTCTGTGCGGATTTTCCAATGAAATATTTCACATTGTCTTCCAGTTTTTCATTCTTTTGGTTGTGTTTCATGATTTTTTGATTTCTCATAAAGTCACTAGCTTCCACTTGCTACATTCTAATTAAGGTATTTTTTTTCAAGTGGTGTTTTGGACACCCTTTTCCACTTGGCTAATTCTGCCTTTTAAGGTATTCTTCTCTTCATTGGCTTTTTTGGAGCTCTTTTGCCATTTGGATTAGTCTATTTTTTAAGGTACTATTTTCTTCAGTATTTTTGGGGTCTCCTGTAGCAAATCATTGACTTGTTTTTCATGATTTTCTTGCATCACTCTCATTTCTCTTCCCAATTTTTCCTCTACTTCTCTTACTTGATTTTCCAAATCCTTTTGGAGCTCTTCCATGGCCTGAGACCAATTCATGTTTTTCTTGGAGGCTTTTGATGTAGGCTCTTTGACTTCATTGACTTCTTCTTGACGTTTGTTTTGATCTTCTTTGTCAACAAAAAAGATTCTATAGTCCGAGACCTTTTATGCTGTTTGCTCATTTTCCCAGCCAATTACTTGACTTTTGAGCTTTTTCTCACTGTATGACTGCTTTCAGAGTGAAGAGTGCTTTGTCCCAAGGTTCAGGGGTTTGGGGCTGCTATTTTCAGAGCTCCTTCTATTCTGAGGTGGTATGATGCTCCTCTCTTGGCCTGTGCTACTCATAAGTGCAAGCACTCCTTTCTGCCGTGTAACTACCAAGAGGATCCCCTCTCAGCAGTCACCACAAGCTCTGCCACACCAGTGCTCCTGTTCCCCCAAGAACTGCCAACTAGGACTGTGACCCAGATCCAAGCAAGGCAAAGCAAGAGGACCCTGCCTCTGCACTCCCGCTTTGATCTGCTGCTTGATTCCTCCCACTGTGTGGGCCAGGGGCTCCTGAAGCAGCTGCTGCTGGAGCTCTGGAAGCAACCACTGGAGCTTCCTGCTGCTGCTCCTGCACCACCTCCACTAACCCCGGGGCTGGGGCTAGACTGCCCACTTCTCTCACCCAGATCCAGCAGTTTTCCCACTGACCTGCTCAGTTGTCTTTGCCATTTGTGGGTTGAGAAGTCTGGTAACTGGTATAGCTCAGTGATTCAGGGTGCTGAGGCCTCCTCTGCCAGGTCTACTCCCAGCCTGGTCTGTCCTGGTGGGGTCCACAGTGGGCTGTGCTCCACTCCCAATGCTGTGAGATACACCCTTCCCAGAGACCATTCAGGATGTGTTGGGCTGGAGACTTGTTTCCCTCTGTTATTTAGTGGCTTCTGTAGCCCTAGAGTCATTTTACAAGTGTTTGGAGGGATTTGGGGGAGAGCTTAAATGAGTGCCTGTTTTCAAGCCCCATCTTGGTTCTGCTCTGGATTTCTTTAAAACCTAGAAACACAATATGTACCTGATGACTTAGAAACAGGCCTGCCTTGGGAAATGAAGATGAAATGGTAATCATACTTGAGGGCTTTCTGTTTGCAATTTTTTAATCACAATTTTAGTTGAGACGAACTCTTTGCTCTTCATTGTGCTGCTCCCAATTGCTGATCCTCAGTTTTTCCTTGAATAAGAAAAGTATATGTAACTCCTCCTAAGAAAGATATTTAGATTTTTTATTAGACAAAATATATCTATATCTATCTATTGAAAAATATCATAGATCTCTCTATAGAGGTGGTGCAGTGAATATAGTGCTAGGCCTAGATTCAGGAATATTCATCTTCATGAGTTCAAATCCAGCCTCAGCCACACACACTTATTAGCTGGGTGACCCTGGGCAAGTCACTTAGCCCTGGGTGACTCAGTTTCTTCATCTATAAAATGATCCAGAGAAGGAAATGGCAGTCCATTCCAGTATCTTTTCCAAGAAAACCCCAAAAGCAGTCATAAAGAATTAGACACAACTGAAAATGACTGAACAACAAAATAGATATATCCATATTTACACAATGCACATGCACACACACATATATAGTGTATATATGCAAATTTATAAATGCACATATATGATTGATATCTATATACATGATTGATAAATCTATTAGATACCTATCTTTAGATATAGATATAAATATAAACACATGCACAATATATCCTCAGCCAGGTGGCACTGTGGATAGAATGCTGGACCTTGAGTCGGAAAGACCAGAATCAAATCCAACTACATACTTGTACCATATATGTGACACTGGGCAAGTCATTTGGCCTTTCTCTGTTTCAGTTTCCTTATCTGTAAAATGAGAATAAATATAATATCTCTGTACCACAGTTGCTGTGAGTATAACTTGAGAAAATATTTGTAATGACCTTTTCAAACTTTAAAGTGCTACACAAATGCTAGCTCTCAGTTACTACTACTAAACATCACTACTTACACACATATATGAATAAATATATACATATACAAGTACACACACTGTATTATGCATGTATGTGTGTATGCATATATTTAGTTAATCTCAAACATAAAATTGTAAGTTGCTCTTTCTGGATGCTAATTAAGCTGGCTCCCATGCTCCTCCCACTTTTTAAAAAAAACATTTGTATATGTGAATATTTATTTTTCATGTTTCTGCCAAGGTGTTCTGGTAATAAACAATTTATAGCAATATTTCCTTTTCTATTAAAATCGAGGCAGTATAAATTTCATTAAAAGGATTGTTTATTCAGTAAAATGATGGAGCATAAACCCAAATGTAAAAATATTAATTTAAAACTCAAAATATTTGAATTAGAGAAAGGATCTGTGCTTAAAAATTTGCTTCATCCCCCTGCATCCCCATATATTTCTTTTACTTCAGTGTGGTGAGGTAGTAACTACTCTGTTTTAATTATTTAATGATAGTATGCTTTAAAAATGTGTTTTTTATCAATAGTTGAGTTCTCTCATGTTGAGTATAGCATTAATGAATGTTGAGCTAGGACTGAGGGGAGATGAGGAGGAGACAGCCTGTATTCTGCTGATACTGAAAATACATTCTGAAATAGGAAAGTAATTACAGATCTTTTATTTCATTGACCTGATGCTGGCAGTTGTAAACTCACTGATATGGTCTCTGGGAAGAAAATATACCACCTGGAGGTAGGGGTGGGGCTTAGGGTGTATAAAATTCAGTGTCTTTTGCTAATGTAAAAGCCAAATGGATTCTGCAATTTATTACACAAAGAGGGAGAAATTTCAAAGAAAAAGACAAGTGGGGCAAATAGAGAAAAACATTTTTGGAAGAAAATGGACTTGTAATAGGGTATATGCTATGACAAAGGGCTATTTTCCCCCTCAAAAAAGTTTGTATGACTATGTAGAGATCATCATAATTTGCTGAAGTACAGAATTACTGAATCTCAGGGGGCTGGGGTAGGAAGTGATCCCAGAGGCCATCTGATCCAACTTCTATCTGAACAAAAATCCCTCTATGACACCTCTGGAAAGCAGTCATACAGCCTTCTCTTGTTGATCCCCAATGAGGGGGAAGCAACTACCTCCCCAAGCAGCAGTTTGGATAACTCTAACTGTTAGGAAGTTTTCCCTTCCTTTAGCTCCAACTCAAATTTGTGTATTTGCAGCTTCTACTCACTGCTTTTAGTTCTGCCTTTTGGGACAAACAAAATGAGTCTAATTCCGCTCGAAATGCCAGTTTAAATACTTGAACGTAGCTACTATCCTCTTTGTTTTCTCCAGGCCAAAGATTCCCAATTCATTGAACTGATGTTCATATGGTCTAAATTTGAGAGACTTCTTCACTCCTCTGGCTCACTTCCAAACAATCCCCAGTTTAAAAACAAACTTTCTAAATGCTATAACCAGAAATGAATACAAAGATTTCTGGTTATTCTATGATTAGTTCATAGCATAGTAGAACTGTCCCTTCTCTAGTTCTAGACATGATTACCAGCCTAATGCAACTTTCTGAAAATGACACCCAATCATTATGGACTAGTCTTTAGGCTCAGCCTTTCAATCAATTTGTATTAGTTTTAAATCCAGCTAACTGAACTTTTATGTAGCTCATCATTTGCTGTAATTTCCAAGATTTGCCCTATATTTTCATAAAATCTAGATTCAACCTCAACTTTTTCATCTCTACGGGCTTCAAGTTTTCTCATCTTTAAGATGAAGTGCTTAGAATAAATGACTAGAGGTAGTCAGGTGACACAATGGACAGAAAACTGGGACTCAGTCAGGGTAGACCTGAGTTCAAATCCACTCTCCTGCATTTACCAGATGGGTGAATCTAGGAAAGCTATTCAACATCATTTCCTCGACTGTAAAATGAAGATAATAATAACATCCACACCCCACGGTTGTGAGAATTAAATAAGATGATGTTTGTAAAGCACTTAACACAGTGCCTTGCCTGTGGCAGGCTCCTCCCCCTCCCTCCCTCCCTCTCAGCTCAAAATAAAATATGCTTAACCTTTTTCTATGATCTGGACCCTTTTTATAGTCAGTCTAGTGAAGCCTGTGGATTGTTTTTTTTTCAAATAATGTTTTTAAAAAGGTAAAATATACTGCATATAATACAAAAGAAACCAGACTGATTGAAATAAAAGAATCAAAATAATAAATAAAAAAATAAGCTTTTGGACCCCAGGCTGAGAACTCATGCACTATATTTTACAAATTAATATCTATAGTCTTTTGTAAAATAAATCTTGAGCAGATACAACTTTATAATACTGAGCATCAGGGCAAGTGGGTGGGAAAGAAAAACATGAAACCTGTTTTGCTAGTGGGAGAAGGAAATGAATACTGAATAGAAACTATACACATAGTCATATATATATATATATATATATATATATATATATATATATATATATATATATATATATATATATATATATATATATATATATACATGCACACACACACATACATGCATATACATATAGATAGATAGATAGATACACACACACACATATATTCTCTCTCTATGTCTCTGTCCAGCTCTGTCTCTCTGTCTCCCTTTCCCTCTCCATCACCTGGCTAATTAGCCAATTACCACCTATTTATCTATGAGCATTTCTTTGAAATAAGCAATTCTATTTCTTTCCTCTCCTCCCAGCCTGTTCTTATTGAATGAGTCACATTTTACTTATGTGTTTAATCAAAACAAATATCAATGATATTCACAAGGTCATATGTGCTATTATTATATTAATTATGATTATATAATCAGTGGTTTACCTCACATCTATTTTTCATATTTTTTGAGACTTTTAAGGTCACAGGTTCAAACTCCTACTCTTATACACACATAATCTGCTATGATTTTTCTGGATGTTTCTACTACTATTCTTCTTCTTAACTTGTCACTATTCTTTATAGAATGTAATTTAGTGGCTATAAATAGACACTTCTCTCCATATCCTTAATTTTATCTTGCCAAGGCTATACAATCAGATCTCCTGGGGTTGTCCTAGGGGAAGTAGCAGATTTATTGGCACAAGATTGTCTATCTTCCAATGAATCTGAAAGTCATGTGGATCCAAATTCTACCTTAGAGTATAATATGGCAAGAGATGAAAATGTTCCCAATGAGTAAAGGGCAAAATCATTTTTAAATGTCAGAGAGTTAGTCTTGTCCATAAGCTGGGCATTTAAGGCACTGACATCTCTATAGGAGTCCAGAGTTGAACTTTATATCTGAGGAACAATGTGAAGCCATTAGTCATAAAACTGAAAACTAACTATACAGGTGAAATTTCTCTTGTTCTGCATTTATCTTATGCCTGTCACTATAATTTCTAGGGTCCATTAACACATCTAGTTCTACAAATTGGTCAAATTCTGGAAGACATATTCAAAGGCATATTTTCATAGATAAATTTGGTGTATACTTGAAAGTATATATGTATATATAATGTACGCACATATATACATATACATGTATGTATGTATGTATGATCTTTGTATGTATTTAATTTTACCACACTGGGGTGGAGCATAGAGACATGGTGAGAGTATTGCTTTGATGGTATGCCACAACATAAAACTGAGAATGTAAGAGGGAATACATTCAGAGGTTTGATTCTGTCATCAGATTGATTGGTATAAAAATAACAATATTATATTTTTAGAACTAGAAGGATCCCAAGAAATTCGCTAATCCAATATTTCTGTTTGTACTTTGTCTCTCCCATTAGACTCTGTGCTTCTTGAGAACAGGGAATGGATGCATCACCTTTCTTTACATACCCAGCACTTAGCATTATACCTGTCATATAGTAGATACTTACAGAATATTAGTTTTCTAGCTGCTTTGGGAGAAGAGATTGCCCTAGAGCAATGCCATCAACCCCAAATAGAAATGGGAACTAATCATCCATGTATTACAATCCATGGGGGGCACATATTTATTTCAATCAATCAACCAATAAACATTTATTTGGCACCTACCATGGCTAGGCATTGTGCTAATAACTGAGGACACAAGAAGAAGCAAAAGACAGGGGCTTACAATTTAACGATTCAACATGCAAACAAACGTATATACACATACATACACACATGTTTGTATGCATATATATGTATAAACATATGTACATATATGTGTATACACATATATGCATAGGTATGTATAGGATTAATAGGAAATCTATGACAGAGGAATGGTAGTAGAAACTAGAGGGTGAAAGGCTTCCTATAAAAGATGAGACTTAATTTTAAAACGCAATGCTTTCTTTGTTTAATTGTATTTTATCTTGTTAAATAATTTTCCAACTACATTTTAATTTGTTTTTGGCCACTTGAGAGTGTTGCAAGTTGCATGTTTGACACCTCTCCTCTAGAGCATGGGAAAGGAGACCTTTATATCCTTCCCTGCTTTAAGTGAAAAAATAGATGGTTCAAGAACCTCTGCAGGGAGAAAACTGAAAAGAAAGAAAATAGATTTTGGAATGGAGATAGGGGAATGTCAAGTTCCCAGCACATATCATACATTCCTGTTTTCCAGAGTGACTCTCTATATAAGGGATATCTCTCTCTCTCTCTCTCTCTCTCTCTCTCTCTCTCTCTCTGTATCTCATGTGATCTCATCTTTCAGGAGAAGGGCCCTTTCTTTCCTTGCCTTGGTTAATATATCCTAATCTGTTGATCTTCTCTGACTTCTCTTTGCTATTTCCTTGGATAAATGACTTTATTTGCTATGCACTATCTGTGATGATCTTTTGTGTAAGTAGAATTTTATGGGAAGGAAACAAAGCTTCAGACATAAACTATACATGTTCTCTTTAAGGGATAGTGACCAGGAGAACCAAAGAACAGAAATTTCCTCTATTTAGTGTTTATGTATATATGTGTATAGTATGTATGATTATGTATGCATATAAATTTTATATTATGGTGTGTGTATGTGTGAATACTTATTTATATATGTATATACATGCATATACACATATACATATTATATAGCTATAAATGCATATACTTATATATGCATGTATATATGTACTTATACACAAATGTGTATACATACCTATATAAACATAAATATAAGGAAGATATACATATGAATCTAGTCTAATACGCTATCTTTTGGAGGAGGATTTAATGGCAAGGCTTGTGTTCCCTTCTCTTGCTTCCCTTCAGGCAAGAATCAAAGTCCCCCTTAGAGAGAGTTGGGCAAAATTCCAGAGGTATCTTGTCATGCATTTCTCCTAGGAAACTACATTTAGACAACCTATGTGCAAATTCATGTAATCTACAGGGGACCCACACATCTTATGTGCCCTACAGAAGAAAACAGGAAAAGACCTAACTAGCACTCATGCTCAATATTATATTCAATCACCTGCCAAATCTTGCCATTTCTTTCCCCACAACATCTCTTACCTCTGGCACATTCTCTCTATTCCTATAGCCACCAGCTTACTTCAGACACACATCAAGGGAAATTTAGATTATTAGAATGGTAACCCTGCCCCTCAGCCCCAAAGGGATCTTCTTAAAGTCTAGATTTGACTATATCATTCCTCAACATCACCACCATCACTGTCATCACCATCACCAAATTTGTATGGCGTGTACTGTTATAAGCACTTTAGAAATATTATCTCATTTGATCCTCACAACCTTGTGAGGTAGGAACAATTATTATCCTCATTTTACAGATGAGGAAACTGAGGCAAATAGCACTTAAGTGATTTGCCTAACATCACATACTTAGTGAGTGACTGAGGCTAGATTTCTACTCTGGCCTTCCTGACATTAGGCCCATTGCTCCATGCACTGTCACCTAACATCCCCAAATATCTTTCAAAAAAGTCCTCTCTCTGTTGCTTTCATGATTAAAACAATAATAATAATAATAAGCAGACAAATCAATGAATGAAGAAATAGACATATAAGTGAAAAAATAACTAAACTCTGTTGTTTAGTTTTCAAAACCTTAAACATTCTCGTCTCAACCTATTATTCAAGCCTCGTTGGCTATTCATCTCTCTCCCATACCCTGTGGCCCATTTAAACAGATCTTCCCTCTCTTCATCACAAACGACAATTCATATCTTGACTTTGCACATTCCTAGAATGAACTCCCTCCTGATTTTTGCCTCATAGATAGAATTTTTGTATCAAGATGCAGTTTAAGCACCTCATTTTATATGAAACACAAACACACTTTTTTGTAGTAGTAGAGCTGGAAATATAGTGGTTACTCATAGATTGGAGAAAGCTGATGAACTCACGTAATAATACAATGATCACAGAATCTTAGGAGGTCATTAAGAACTGATACAGAGCAAAATATGCATAAGTAAGAAAAATGAAATCTATTAATGTAATAAAATAAAGGAAAACTATTGAAAGATGTCAAAATTCTGATTAATGAGGTGACCAGTCATGAATTCAAAGGATTGGTAATGAATCTTTTTTTCTTTCAACATTTATTTGATCAAAATGAAGCATTTGTTGTCTGATGTGGGCAATATGTTAATTTGTTTGACTCCTCTCTACTTCTTTGTTACAAGGGAAGATTCAATAAGGATAGAGAAGTCACTGAGAAATTACAATCACTTTAACAAAATAGAAATAAGGGGTTATCAAGAATTTAAGTGGCGAGATAGAGCTAGTAATGGGCCAATGTCTCATTTTAATGGAAGAACCTGGATTGTACAAAATATGAGTTCGTGACCATGACAATGAAATTTAGCTAAATTCCATAAGGATGGGGATTATTTGCCTCACAGAATCTTCCACCTCCCACATTACATGATTCCAAATTTATAGTTATTTCTACTATGTCATAATATCTTTTCTCAGCTTCTATTTTTTACCTTCTTTTCCTAGCAGAAAATGTCTATTTTTAATAGACTTGCTGTGTATTTAGGACATTATAATTTGATTATTTTGAGGTCTCTCCAGAATGACAAAAGATAAAAAAAAATGATTTGCCACATAAAAAAGATCCAACATTTTCTAAAGACATGGGAATATTTTCCCCTTTTTGCTCAGAATATAAGATTATAGAATTAGAGCCAGAGGAGACATTAGAGGTCAGATGGTTTAACTTATTCATATTAGAAATCAGGAAACAAACCCACAGAGGGTAAGTGGTGACTTCAAGGTCAAATGGAAGCAAAGTAGGGATTTGAACTCAAGTGTTGTAACTCCAAATCAATATTCTTTTCATTTTTGTACATTTTTTTCTCTTAGAGTTTGAACAGGCAAAATAAATTCTATCAAAAATATAAAGGAGAGTCTTTTTAAATTTTATTACTTTCATAACCTATGTTCCTTTCCTATGACTCTATATTAGGAAGGCAGAATTTATGATTTCAAAGAGAATCTCATATGTGCCTAAAAGGTCCGGAACCGCAGGATATAAGGAATTCTCTAGGCAGAAGGCAGGAGAACTAAAGCATGTATTTACACTCCACAATAACAAGCCCACAAACCAGCGTCCCCATTTTGATATTTTCATCAAAAGCTTCCAGGCCCAATAAGTCCGCCTCACAAGAGTAACCAAAAGGCCACAGAGAAGTGAGATGGTATAAGGCAAAATCGTATACATGCTTCCCCTCTACGGTAAGAAGATTACCCACTAGCCTCTAGTCAGCTCTGCTACCGGCAGCTCAGCTTCGGCTGTAGGCGTCTCTGGCTCCAACCAGAAAAGGAAAGGAGGATCTTCAAGCTGTCCTCTCCCCTCTTATAGAGTTTTTGACATCATCAAGCGCCGCCTGAATGACCAGGGCCGATTGGTTCTTGACTTGGCCCCTCCCCCAGCGTAGACCACATTAACACACCTCCCCTCAGCCAGCGCCACGACTCATCACACAGGAAGCTCTGGTCCCGCCCTGGAAGAGCAAGCCCCAGCATCCAGGGAAGCTCAACGAGGCAAGCTGAGTCATTCAAAGAAAACAAAGTCCATTCTGGCTACAGACTCCAATATATAACTGTATATAAGAGATATCTTGGATAAATAGTGTGGTTCAAAAATTAGTGTGTGTGCATATGTGTGTATATATATAATATGGATACATACATGTACATGCATGTACTTTATAATATACGCAGGTAAGTTCATATAATATATGCCTTCTTTTACCAACATTTCACAAAATAGCTATTTTCCAAAAAGCTTTGCAAAAATGCAACATCAGACAGTTCAACTCTGCATTAAGAGATCCTGGTGTGTCCTAGGTCTCTGAAGTAATTTTTTTGAAGTCTTTGATCATGAATAGGACATCAGTAAGCTCTAAATCTGTTAAGACCACACCACAGGACAAATGTGTCAACTGAAGAATGTGGCGAATGTGAGCACATGAGAGGATGTTATTGAACCTATTATGACACCTCACATTCCCTGAGCCACTGAGGTATTAGGAGAGTCAAGGTTATATGTGAAATGTCAAAAGATAAATCATTTTATGTACAGGTGGTGATTTATGTAAAATTCTAATACCTTCCAAACAAATTGATTGATCTTTGGTATTTTCATTGTTTTTGAAGAATTCCCTTCTGGGAGTATGGCAAAAGTAAATTGATATTAAAAAGAAATTAATCTAACATTTTAGGAGTTTTTTCTTTCCTTCCTACCAAGACTTTTATTGATGTATGCTTTTCCTCCAAGTCATTCCCTAAAAAGACAATGAAGTCAAGTTAATTATCTATTTAATTCAGTATGTAGACAATGTGGGAGATGTGCATATTTCCATTTAGTTTATGCCTAACTATTAATTATTAATATCTTGACACTAAAATTGATCCCTGGTCTCATTGGTCTTCCCTTAGCAATACAAGTCATTAATCAATGCTTTTTTGTCCTCTGTGACTTTTATCTATACCTTTTCATAAATGTTCCCTTAAGGATCAATCCAAAGTGCTAGCCTCAAACAGATGGTTGTGTGTGGGTGTGGGTGTGGGTGTGGGTGTGGGTGCATGCATGCATGTGAGAAACAGTCTAGTTAAATTCAAAGTGTATTCAGGAAATGGGTTTTTACTTTTTGGAGAAGATTGAGATCTTTAGAAGATTTTCAACATTTCCTCAAGACAGTCTAGTCTTCTAATCTATCCTCAGCTGCTCAGTTCTGTACATTGGCACTGCTGGTTCAAGGTTTACATCATGACAGGCAAACCCTATAGTTTGCCCACGTAACTGTTGTGCTATAATCTAGACAATAGACAATCTTCATTCAATTGGTCTTTCCTAGAATTGTCAGACCAAACATTTTTGACATCTTATTAATACCTCGAAACTAGAGGACCCCACTGACACCCCCTACATAAAGGTTCATGTTAATAGAACCACGTCAAAGTGGGGCTAGGAAGATCATGGCAATGAATTGGCTGGTTACATTATCAGAGAGATTTAATCATAATGATCTTCAGGCCATGCGAACAGCAGCAATTTTACAGTGGTCCAGAACAAAAAAAAAAGTAAATGAATAAATAAAAAGTTTTTGTTAGGTACAACTATATGTCAACTTATTTTTCATTTACACTGATAGACAAAAAAAAATGCCACAGTAACTAATTTTTAATGAGAAGTAATGTGTTATGCTGCCCAGAAAGCCAGCTTAGAATCAGAAACACCTGGAAATAAATCCTGCTTCAGTCTCATTCTGGCTGAGTAACCCTGGAAAAGTCACTTAAGAATTCAGTGGTCTAGGAAACACCAAGGTGATTAGTTGCAGGAAATGTTCTGACTTGCATTGGTAGAGGAGATTCCTTTGTCTGAGAGTTTTCTATATATCAAGTAAATCACAGGGCCAGTCACTATCCTTATATGCCAAGAACTATGTTAACTGCTGAGGTTATAAGTATAAAAGAGAAATGATACCTCTTCTCAGCAGGAGCAGCAATGCAGTAGACAGAGTTTTGGGCCTGGAGTCAAGAAGATCCCAGTTCAATCTTGTCTTAGACAGTTACTAGCTATATGACCATGAGCAAGTCACTTAACCTCTATTTCCCTCATTTCCTCAACTGTAAAATTCGAATAATACCAAACAGCACCTACTTCTCAGAGTTGTTGTGTGTTCTCTAGTGAGATTGGCTTCTCTAGTAAGATAGACAGCTAGGTGGCAAAGTGTATAGATCACTGGCTTAGAGTTAGGAAGACCTGAGTTCATCTCTGGCCTCAGACAGTTACTAGCTGTGTGACTCCAAGCAAACCACTTAATCATTGTTTGCTTAATTACTTAGTCACTTACTTAATCTCCAGTAACCCACTGGAGGATGACATATCAAACCATTCCAGTATCTTTGCCAGGGAAACCTAATGGACAATATTAGCATGATATGGTCTATGGGGTCATGAACTGTTGGAAATGAGTGAATGACTCAACAACAAGTGAGACAATATTTATTAAGTGCTTAGCATAATGCCAGGTACATAGTAGGCACTATATAGGAAGCTTACTTTACACAACACATATAGAGTAGCATTGACAAAGCAAGGATATTTTGGTCTGGAAAGACATAGGAATGTTCATTTTTGCCATAGCTCAGCCCATTGACATGCTGTTTCCACCCTTCCAGAAGTTAGCAAATGCATTCATCATTCCCAGATGAAGAGGCAGAAATGTAGCAGCAGATTAGGTATGGAAGCATTGATATGAAAAAGATGGCCAGTTGTACAACAATTGGCTCTTATGCTGGATAATCATTTGGTAGGTTCTTAACAATCAGGATAACACAGGAAATATTCCAAAGATTAGCTGCTTTACTCCAGCAGGCATGATTTCTGGATATAGGGACTATGCATCAGTTCCCAAGAGTTGAAAATATGTTTCATCAAGGTCACAGTGTGACTCTTGTGTTTATTTTCACCGCTGTGCTCAAGGACATGCTCAGTAGTCCCAAGGTCAAGATAGGTCTGATACTTTGTAGGAAGGGATGGGTTTCTGCCTATATTAAATCTAGTTGGTTTCCTGCCTCTGCGATCATGGGCAAAGAGCCACAATTAAATAGAAACTAGAAGCTTTTAGTCTTAAAGCTTCCAAAATTTTGATAGGGAGTGGGAGGGAAGAAAAAGAGTAGGACAGATGGAAGTAGTAGGAAAGCAGAGGGGGTATGACTGGCACATAGATAGCTTGCTAGAAAAACTTTATTCTACAAATAAAATATTCTATGTACAACACTTGGTCAATCCATCAATTGCTGTCTATACAGATACCAAGAAGATGTTTTGGTGAACTGTTTAAGCAAGCAAAGCTGCTTTACTAAATTTACTGAATCATCTGGCTCCTCTTGGCATCCTGTTAACAAACCTAACTAAGACAAATTCATTCTGGGTACCTCAGAAGAAAGTCTGACAGATATCACAGAGGTTGGCTTTCTTGTAGATTCTCACACAAGGTTGTTCATGCTGTATTTATTTAGGGGGAAATCATTGACTTTTCTTCAATAAATTTGTTTTTCCCCTGACTTAGACATCTGTCTTAGACCTGTCAAATTAATATCTGCCAGCTCCAGTCATTTCTAATTAATATGAATGCCTTACCAATCCTACTGCCAGCCCAGGAAAGAGATTGTAGAGGTATGTTAAGACCCACATAAAACCACTGGGAAGGGGGAGAGAAAAGCCTTGAGCCTGTCCAGAAATCAACAAGGAATTAAGCCTGTCTCTTACTTCAGCTCACATAAAGGGATAGCTTTGGCAACTTTTTAAATATATATTTATTGATACATGCTATAATTCTATGTAGTTTTTGGATGCTTTAAGGAGTGTCAATCTGTACTCACAGTTGCGAATCAAAGGCTTATAACTGCCAATCAATGTTCCTTTATAAAGTTGTACATGAACTCGGCCTCATGTGGAAAAAGCCTAGCCAATCCAACCCCTGTCAGATTTCCTGTCTCTTTTGAGGATGCCCATTTACCAGTAGAAGGCATTCTGAGAAGGTAGAAAAGCCTCGGTTGTGCTTTACATGCTTATTTGAGACGAGATAAAACTCAGAGGTTCCAGGGAGGGTATTGCTGAACCGTAATAAATTCAATACGTCTACAAGATGCCAAGGACTCTGATGGGAGTTTAAAATCCAAAGAAATAACCAAATTAGCGCCCTCAAGAATCTTATAGCAGCTCCATGCCATTGGAACTTGAGACAGGAAGATCTGAATTAAAATCCAAGCAAAGTTATTTACTAGCTGTGTGACCCTAGGCAAGTCAATTAATCTGGGCCTGCCTCAGTTTCCTCAACTGTAAAACAGAGATAATAATAGCACCTATCTGCCAGGGTTATTGAGAGGATAAAATGAGATATTTGTAAAGTCTTTTAAAAACCTTGAAGTGTTATAGAAACGTTAGCTATTGTTACTTTCAAAGACTATTGACATGGATGCAGAAAAATAAATGTAAAAATACTTTTAAGTAACAAGAATTTTAATTTCAAGTGGAAGAAATCCTTAATACTTGGGATGATCATGAAAGGCCTTATATGGGAAGTGAACCTGAACAATGCTTTAAAAGTAGATAGAAGATTCTGAGAAGGAGATGTGAAGAGGGAAGAGGGAGTACATTCTAGATACTGGGGCCAATCTGTGCAAACGACTAGGAACAGGAGATGAAATAGTGCTAGAGTGACTGCCTAGTAGACAAGTTTCACTGGAATTCTGGAATGAACAGTGCAGGAAGAGTAAAAACGACTGAATATCAAACTAGGAACCATATTTTGAGGACGTTAATGAGATTTCTTTTTCCTTAGGGACAATAAGAATTGCCAAAAAAAAATGGGATACTTATTTATAGGAGAGGATAATCTAATTGGTATAGTGATGATACTCAGTTGATAAATAATTGATCTGAGATTACTTAAATAAAATGAAATTAAATAATCAATTAATTCAGTTTAATTAAATTATAACTGTATAAGCAAAATAGGTGTTAGCTATCTGCTGCACTCATAGGCCATACCCTTCAGGGGTGCATTTTTCTTCAGCCACTTAGGTTGGATAAAATACCATGTTAAAATACAATGGTGTTGTCACTGAAGTCAGAGTACCTCGTTTCAATTCCTACTTCTGAGTCTTTCTACTTGCATGACTTCTGGTAAATCACTTAATCATTCTGGGCCTCAGTTGCCTCAACTATAAAATCTAGGTTTTTACTGTCTCCAAATCTATAATCTTTATGATAGCAAGGTATTGGGCCAAATGTCACATGGGTTAGTCATCTCAAAGAGAGGGGAGCTGAAGAGGAAGGGAAAGAATTTGGAACTCATTTTAAAAAAAAGAATGTTAAAACCGTTTACATATAATTGTAAAAAATAATAATTTTTTTGAAATAAAAAAGAAACCTGAGGTTTTGGAGTGAGCCTGGTTTTAATTTTCACAAGGCTGGTGTTTTTCACCTCATTGATCTAGCTCAGAGGTTTTTATTCTTAATCATGAACTTAAAATGATAATTATATTCCATTATAATTGGTTTCTTTGTAATTATCTGTGTTTTACTTTGTTCATTTAAAAGTGCTATTCTTAAAAGGAATCAATATGTTTCACATGATTGCCAAAGGAGTGTGTGTCTCTCCCTCCCCACCTTCTCTCTCTCTCTCTCTCTCTCTCTCTCTCTCTCTCTCTCTCTCTCTCTCATACACACACACACACACACACACACACACACACACACACAAACACACACAAAAGTTAAGAACATCTAATTTAATACTTTTATGAAAGTGATACTTTAATAGGAAAGCAACAAACTGTGAATTGGTCAAGCCATTCTGGAAAGAATTTAGAACTACGGCCCAAAAGTTACTAAACTGGGCAAGCTCTTTGACCAGCCTAGATCACTATCTGTACCCTCAAAGAGATCTAAGAAAGAAGAAAAGGACTTATATGTAAGTACAAAAATATTTATAGTAACTCTTTTCATAATAAACTGAACTTGGAAATTTAGTGTGTGTCTTCCCATTGCTAAATAAGTATTGGTTTGTGAATATGATGGAAATTATTTTGCCTAAGAAATGACAAATTGAACAGTTTCAAAGAAACTACGAAGACTTCTATGAACTGATGCAGAATGAATTAATCAGAGCTAAGAGAAAACTGACAACACTTTGAGGGGGTAGCTGTGGAAGCCTTTATCACAAGAACAGAGAGTCTTGATTCAGATCCAAGATTCAGAGATGAATCATGCTAGTCATGTCCTTGCAGAAGCTAACAATCCAGAATGAAACATACATTTTGGGGCATAGACAATAGGGGATTTTTTTTGCTGGATTTTGGATATTTGTTATGACTCTTTTTTGGTTTTTTGCTGAATTTATTATTTACCTGGAGTGCTAATTTAAGGAATAGTTAATAAAAGCAAAAACATACATCCCATAAATTAAAATGAAAAATAAATAAATAAATAAATGAATTGCCTGCCAAAAATGGAAAATGAGGATCAGAGGAAGAAAATTCAAGGTAGTGCTGAGGGGAAAAAGAGATGAGAAATGCTGATTCTTATTTATTTCCAGTGCCCCAATTTAAAAAGAAAAGAAAAGCTTCACTAGTGATCCCACAAATTATCATATTTCCACTTCCTAGCCCTACCCAAAAGCTAACTTCTTTGATAATGCCATCTAGATTAGTGCCTTGCAATTAGTAGGCACACAATAAATATTGGTGTTAACTGAATGCTATTCCCACCAGATTTCTTTTTTTATCATTTTAAGAGCTTCCTTAGTTTATATTTTGACTCTTTATTCTGTCTAGCCGATTGATGAAGGGGTCTTGCTTGCCTCTCTGGAGACCTGTACAAATTGGTTATCAGTTGAAGGATTGACTGGCATTTGGAATGGGAATTTCAGATACAATCTTTACTAGTACTATTGTACAGTTACTACTCCCTGTCAATAATAGTGATGCCTATGATACAGAAAATGGGAAAGGAGAGTTTCTACCAAGCTGAACTGGACTTCTCAAAGGACTGTCAGTTTCAGACCTGTTATTTTGCCTGGACTCTTATTTTCCTTTCCTATGGTTGATTCTTGTGGGAATCTTTGTTGATGTAGTCTTAAAGTCCACAGGTTTTCCAGGATCTTGCGGTGCCCCAGTCACTAGAAATTTTATTAGGAAAATTTTACATCTTCTCAAAGTAACTTTGTAATTTGTGATGTTTAAAAAAAAACAGGAATAATTTAGCTCAGTTTAGTAGAACAGAATGGGAAATTAATCATTACAATGATTTCTTCCTTCAAAAGGAATATGTGCATTGGTATTTTTTTAACCTCTCAATATCAGTGCACTGGGACATGTGACCATTCATAGTGGCTTAGTGGTATCACTATATGGCATGATATAATATAGTAATATATGTTGCAAAGTCAGGAATGGGAAATGCTGAGAGCCATTTCTTTCTATAATCTGCTCAAAAGTGTATGAACACAATGGTTGACTGAACTGATTGCATCCTGGTTAACTCCTCACACAAATGTACAGGCAATTGTAAGCCAGAACTTCATGGGCTGGGAAAGTACAGATTCTTAAGGATTTCAGAATAGTTTCCCAAACGGCATTGAAAGGTAATAGTAGGACCTTTGCCTTGACCTGTGTCAAGTTTAAAACGGAGTTCATTACATTTTTTTGCACATTCTCTCATTTCCCAAATTCCTCTAATTTTTGTCAAAGGCATATCATCTACCCATTTGCACAGGTTCCTAACTTCAGTTTCATCAATGAATCCTTAGTCTCACTGACCTCAAATATCCATACCTTTGCCAAATCGTATCATTTCTGTTGTTACAACATCTCTTATAAAACCCTCCATGCGTTCATAGTTACCACTGTGATTCAGAATCTTATCACTTCTCCACTGTATTATAGCGACATCGTTTTAATTGTGTCAAGTCTAACACTGCCATTTCTCTTCCTATTTCATTGCATTTTCCATTCTGGTGCCAGAGTGATATTTCTAAAACACCATTTGAACCATCCAGCCTGCTCAACAAACCACATAGCTCCCTATTATCCCCAAGATCAAATGTAAAATTCTCTGATACTTAAATCTCCGTATATCCTGCCCTTATCAATAAATTTCTCTTCTCCTTTACTTCCCTCTGTAAACCTTCATTAGAATCTGATCTGCTTGAGGGAAATGATGTTTTTCTTGCTTCTTGGCATCTCCAGAACTTAGCAAATTGTCCAATATTTAGAATGTATTTGTTGATTGATCCCCATTTGTATTGGCAACCAAAAATGGGCTCCTTAGCACTTAGTCAACAAGTGCCCTTGACTAGTTTGGCTTTTTCCCCTGAACTGAATACTGTTTGTATGTTGGACTGGAGTAAGCTTGTCGGCCCCTTCGCCTTGCTTCCCTTGCTTAAGCTGATGGAAAGAACCTGTGCTTTCCCGGTCAACCCCTTCACCTTGCTTAAGCAGATTGAAAGAACCTGTGCTTTCCCCGGCGTACCTTACACCCCCGCAGAAGCTGGATGGTTAAAAGCAGCTCCCGTTGGAGCCAGAGGCTGCTACAGCTACAGCCGCAGCCACAGCCACAGCTGAAGCAGGAGCTGCCAGTAGCAGAGCTGACCTACGGGAGGAAGCTGAACAAAGACTTCAGGCCAGTGGGTAATCTTTTTACCATAGAGGGGGAAGCATGATTTTGCTTTACGCAATCATGCTTCTCTGTAGCCTCCTGGTTACTCTTATAAGGCATACTTATTGGGCCTGGAAACTTTTCATTAATATGTCAAAATGGGGATGCTGGTTCATGGGTTGGTTACTGTGGAGCCTAAATATATGTTTTGATTCTTCTGCCTTCTACTTTGAGAGTTTCTTATATCTGGCGGTTCCGAACCTTTCAGACATGTTTATGATCCTCTTTGAGATTATAAACTCTGCCCTCCTAATACACCATTGTATAAGACAAAAAGGTCTTTGTATCCACCTGTCTGGCTATCTGTCTGTCTGTCTGGATTTCTTGCTGGCTGTCTATACATATCACAAAAGAGCTGTCAACTTGGATTAGGAGGAGTAGTTTTATCACCTGGGATTTCTCTATATCAGTGAAATTAAAGATCTAGTCCATATCTGTTTTCCTTATCTCCTTATCTGTATCCCTATACATTTCCCTATTCCTATTCTAGTCCGTATCCCTACCTCCATATTGAACTGCAGTTAAAATGAGCAAAATAAAAAAAAAATAAAAATGAAAGGATGGATACCAGCCGTGAGATGATCACCAATCAATGAATGAATTATCTGGTCATCGAAATAGGAAAGAAAGTGGAGACATTGTTGGACAAATTCAGTCCGTGGGTCAATCATTTGTTCAACAAGCACTTTTGAAAGTACGTAACATATGCCAGGCATTTTGAAAGGGGAGAGAGACTCAGCAGGATTAAGTAATTCAATATATAGTAAGATAATTAAGCAAGAAGTTAAAAATTTAAGTGTCCAAAATACTAGTTATTATATATTTATCATTCACTGTCAGCACAGCTTTTAAAGATCAGAAATAAAAAGGTGGTGATTATTTGATTTCTTTTAGAGCTGGATCCTTAGATCACTTCTGCATTGATTTCCTTAACTCACTAAAAAGAAAGAGGGAAAAAAGGAATGGAGGAAGGAAGGAAGAAAAAAAATTTAAAAAAATAATAGAAATCAAATTTGTCCCAAATATTAAAATGCTATGAGGGTTTTAAATAAGAGTGGAAAATCATTTATGAATGTATAAAACAGACCACAGAATTTAGACAATCAACTTCTGAAGTCCCAAACGATCTGCAATTATATCATCACACATTGATAAACATTCTCATGAGAGGATTTTGTGAAGATCGTGGATTAGGTCAGAAAATTCAAAGCTCTCCACATTTCCCCACAAACAAGACAAAATAGCACCTTAGGGTGAGTGTAGAGTGGTAAAAATAAACAAGGATTGGGGCAGAACAGTGGACCTCCTGGGACACCCAGACAGGATCAGAATAAAAATCCCAGGCCCAAGGTTTAGTCTCTGTGAAGAGTAAACACCTCCAGGCTAGTTCCCCTGAAACCACAAGTGCTGAATCCCAGGGCTAGCTGAGGAACTGTCACCTCCATACAGTGTAGGAAGTCAGCCTTTGATATACGGAAGATTGAGGAAACCATTGTTAATCAGGGACTCCTGGCCCACTCTTGCTGCCCAGATAAGACACTGCTAAGGTAGATATGGAGCTAGCATATGCTGGTCAGTGCAGAAGCAGTTGAGTAAGGATGCTGCTAGCTATGGACACTTAGAGGAGGGCAGAGTTCTTGGTTTTGGTTTAGGTCAGAAGAAAGAACTGTAGGAGGATCTGAGCCCAGAGGCACTATTCCCCATGATCCAGGACAAGAAGTGATTACAATAATAAGCTGCAACAAATTAAAAAAATCAGCCAGCACAGGAGAAAGAACCCAACTATATAGAAAGTTACTACGGGAATAGAGAACACCAGGGTTCATCTTCAGAGGAGGACACTGAAGCAAAAGAAAAAAAAAGCCTTTCCTAATGTCAAATGGTCACATGCCCAAAAAGAATTTGTAGAAAAACTTTAAAAAGACTTTAAAATCAAATGAGATATATTGAAGAAAAATATTTTAAAAAAAGAACAATCCAATAAAAGCAAGAACATTATGAAAAGAAAGTCAACCAGAGGCAGAGCCAAGATGGTGACTGGAAAGTAGGGACTCACTCAAGCTCTCCCCCAAATGCCTCCAAACACCTGTAAAGAATTTCTCTGAACAAATTCTAGAGGTGTGCAACCCATGAAATAGCAGAGGAAAGCAGATCTCCAGCCCAGGACAGCCTGGATGGTCATTGGGAAGGCTTTATTGCATGGTGCTGGGAGCTGAGCACAGCCCAGCTTGGGCCATGCCAGAACCAACCAGACTTGGGAGTGGGGCAGAGAAGGCCTTAGGGCTGTCAATCACTGGGCTGTGGCAGTTACCAGACTTCTTGACCTGGGAATACAAAAGGCAGGGGAGCAGCTTGGTGGCAAGACTGCTGGATTAGGGTGAGAGCGGGTCAGCCTTAACCCCTCAGGCAGCGCAGGCAGTGCCGCAGAGCTGGCAGCAGCAGCTTGAACCTCCTGCAGCCTCTTCCAGAGCTCCAGCTGCTGTGGCTTCCGGCTCCAGGCCCACCAGGTGGGAGAAATTAAGCAGTGAATAAGAGAGGGAGTACAAGGCTTGCTTTGCTCTCCTTGGATCTGCGTCATGGTCCTGGTTGGTGGTTCTAGGGGGAGGAACAGTGCTGGTGTGACAGACTGTTTACTATTTGTATGAGGAAATGTAAAACATATGTTTAATATTGTTATCAGTAACTGGGTAATTTGAAAGAAAGATTGGCATACACCTGAGAATGATGTAACTCTAAAAAGTAACCATTTAGGAAAAGGTAAAAAGTAATTATACAAATGAGGTGTAAGAAGAATAACTAACAGAAGAATTTGATGAGGGAAGAAGGGTTGATAGTTCTGGAACCCTACTCTCATCAGGAATGGGTCAAAGAAGGAACAATACATACCTATCTAGAAGGTTATAAACATCTTCTAAATTCAGAAAGAATTAAAAGGCTAAGGGAATAGGAAAGGGGGAAAAGATAAGGGAGGGGTTTTTAGAAGGAACCCTATTCACATCAGATCTGGGTTAAAGAGAGAACAATATGTACATTTAGAAGGAAATAAAAGTCTTCTAAATTTATAAAGAAATAAATGGGTGAGCAAATAGAATAAGGTGGTGTATATTAGAGTGTTTAGATTAATGGGAATGGGAGAATTAGTGAGAGATCATTGTTGAGTAACAGGAGGGCAAGGTAGCTGGTAGAAGTAAAGTAGAGAAGTCAGGATGGATGGGAAACAAGAGACACACAAAAACAGAATAAAACTCAGGAGTAGGATTTATTAGGAAAAAAAGCAGGTAGTAATCATGATCTCAGATAAAGTTTAAACTAAGATAGATTTAACCAAAAGAGAAAGATAGAAAAATTATATTATGTCACCCACATTAATCACTATTGTTTTAGACAATTTAAAATAGCTAGATGGTATAAGGTTGGGATATTGCTGTGGCATAGGAAATGATGATTTGGTGGACTTAGAAAAAGTATGGAAAGACTTGGATTTATGAAGGAAGTGGTTATGCATCCTCAGAGAAAGAGAGGACACATAAGTATAATATGGTCTTACACAGATGTATATGAATGTATGTATCTATGTATCTAAATATATGTGTATATGTGTGTATAGTATGTATATGTGTATGTATGTGTATATCTGTTCTTAATTGTAGCCTTGGGGGTGGTGGGAGAAGGGGGAAAAAGAACAAAGTAAAAAAGTACACAGAAGAGAAGAAAAGAAAACTTACAAGGAAGCAAAGAGTGACAGCTCTGAAAACGGTGTGTGGTATTTATTATATAGGCTTTTGTGAAATGGAAATTTATTGCTGATATTTTGAATCCTCTCATGTTCTGCTGTGCACATGGTGATATATTTTTCTTTTCTTATTTTATGCTTAAGTTTCAATATTTGTGTTTCTTTTTCTTTTCCTGTTGTATTTAAGGTTTAGTATTTAAGTTTAAAATAAATTACTTTTTAAAGAAAAGACTCTCATCTTTTATGAATTTGATCCCTAAGAGAAGACCCTGGAATAATCATTCACTTCCTTGTGCTCTCTTAGTAATTTGAGGCCCATTTTTTCAATGATTACCTAAGGCTCTAATAAGGAAATATTCTTATCTATCTAACTCTATATTCATCTATATCCATCTATTTCTATAGAGATAAATGGATATAGGAATAGAGATAAATAGATTAGATAGATAGATACATGTCAGAGAGAGAGAGAGAGAGAGAGAGAGAGAGAGAGAGAGAGAATGATTTCTCTCCTGAATAATGAAGTGTCCACTCTCTTTCCTCACTTCACAATGTTATACTTACAGTTTCAGATGTGGCCAGAGTGACTCCATTATGATCTGGTATGTCTTATCTCAAGGAAGTTTAAGGGCTCTTGCTTAAAACATCCAATCATCTATTTTCAGAGAAGGATCATACCATCCAATCTTGCTTCCCAATTTGATAGATAAAGAAACAGAGCCACGGAAAAGGTCAGAGATTTTATAAGGATCAGACAGTTTGTTAGCAGCAGAGCTTGGATGAAGACTAATGTCATGCAGTGCTAGGATTGGGGAGCTAGAAGAGACCCTGAGGAAGAGCTTGGTTTGCTGGTTTTCAGGTCACTGCTCTCTCCACCACACCCCACTCAGCCAATCAGTTTTATTTTTAGTTCCCATGTTCATAGCATCAAGAATATGGAAAATATCTGAATCTTTCCCATTGCAAATGTAGTAATTTCTCTTGTAAGATGCACCCAAACCTACACAAACACAAAAAAGGCTTAATCAAAAGATCATGACTAAAGGTGGAAATAAAATTGTGTATACCTGGTAGGTAAAGGAAGTTCTTATCAAAAAGCACTGAAAATCAGGTAAAAACAAACATACAAAAAGTGGGCACTGGTTCAGTTTAGTAAATAGGACACCAGGCCGGGAGTCAAAAAGACCTGAGTTTAAATCTGACCTCAGACTCTAGCTGTATGACCCTGGGTAATTCACTTAAAGCTGTTTACCTCTGCTTCTTTATCTGTGAAATAAGTTGGAGATGGAAATGGCAAACTACTCCAGTATTTTTAACTCCACATGGAGTCACAAAGAGTCAGACATGACTAAAATGACTGAACAACAACAAAGAATCTTAGGGGTCAAAACAACACCAAACTATGAATGCAAATAAACAGTAGGTTTAGTCCTATTCATGGTATGGTATTAACATAACTGCTTGTAAAGTTGTCAGTTATTAAGGCGTTTTTATTTTTCCCCTTTTAATTTTTTTTCCTTTCAAATACACAATGGATCCAGAGCCTGTTAGACGATAATAGCACCCACATTTTATTTTGGAAGTCAAAAATTCTTTCCATGCACTTTCAGGCTCAAAGAATTGGCAGAATCCAATGAAATTATGCTAAAATCATTTTTTTCCAGCTTTGAAAGGAAAATAGTACTGTAAAATCATGCTACTTTGAAGTAAATGTGAATAGAATATCTATTTGTATGTGTCTCTCTCTGTACTACTTTGAGAATAATGTAATTATAACACTGACCTTACTCCCTTACCTTTTCAAATATGCTTTAGAGCTCACAGGCTCCTTGGGGTTTATCTAGTCCAAGCTTCTTACTTCAGATGTGAGGAAACTGAGGCACAGAGAGGACAGAGGATCATAGCACCACAAACTGAGTGCTGCAGTGGACTTTAGAGATTAGCTGGGCCAATCTCTCTCATTTTATAGAAAAGGATACTGAAGCACAGACTGTTGTTGAATGGATTGCCTAAAGCAGAAGAAATGGCAGAGGAAGGATCTGAGCCCATGTGTTCTTAATCTGACTACAAATCTAGGACACCTGTCCCCACACCATACTGTTGCCTGACATTAAACATTTCTTTTCTATTCTTAAACAACACTAGAGAGAAAGAAGCAAGCATTTATGAAAGGCATACTATGTGTCAAACACTGTTCTAAGAGCTTTATAAATATCTCATTTCATTTTCACAACAACCCTGTGAGTCTAGTGTTGTTATTACCCCATTTTTACAGTTGGTGAAACTGAGGCAGACAAAGGTTAAGTGACTTTCCCAGGGTCCTGGAAATACTAAGGTAAATCTGAGGTAGGACTTGAGCTTGTCTTTTTAACTCTAAGACAGAGAGACAAAGAGAGACAGAGACAGAGAGAAAGGAGGGGAAAAAGAAAGAAGTAAGAAGAGAAGGAAGGAAGCAAAGAAAAGATAAAGAGGAAGAGTCCCTTGTAAAGGACATTTCTATTTCCTCTAGTTGTAAGATACTGCAAAGTTGATTATGAGTGGGCTATTATTTCTAGCCTCTAGAAGTAAATAATTCAAATACTGTATTTAGTAAGAAATTACACAACAACCTATGTTAGTAAATACTTGCTATATTATGAATGTTAGGAATTTAAGAGGAAAAATAGAGCTGATATGTAGAATTGGACAGCAATAGTAATCAGGATATTAATAAATATGACAGACAACACTAGCACACAGGATGGATGCTAGCACAGGTTCTTGATCTGTTCAGACAGGAAGATAGCTTTGGAGGGGTTAATAATCTTACTTTATTCTAGTCTAGTCTGCTCACAAGGGTTGCTAATAATGGGAACACAAACTCCTACAGCATTCCCTAATCACCCTTCTTGCAGAGGCTGGCAAGAAGGGGGGTGGGGCAGTTATCCCTACATCCCCATGGGGTCAATCAAGACAGGCACAGCTCGTACATTCACTTAAATCCCCTCAACCGTCAATGGGGGCTGGTCGAGGCAAGCACAGAGTCCCCCCAAACCTTGAGGGCCAATCAAGGTACACAGCATTCCAGCTTGTGGATTTAATCCTAAGGGTTCCCCACTCCCTGATGAGTATCCACCTGCTTTATAGGGCAACAGAAAAAAGGTGTATTGCCAGCAGTGGCCTCTCTGGCTTAGACCACCTAATCACTATATCTCACTGTGCAGTCACGGTAGATATTTACAATTTAAGCACAAATATTTATATTATTTATCATTATATAATACTGTAAAAGTATGGTGGAGATGTTTTGAACCATAATCGTGAGAACTCACGTCTAATACCTGGGAATAAGAGATTGTTATGGCTATGGATCCTGGGAAACTGAACTCTAAGAAATAATAAGAAAAATCCACTTTATACACACTGAAATCCACCTTACTTACAATAATATTGTCCAGTCATATGGCATGGTCTAAACTTGTCATCTGAAACTTCTGGATTAAAGCATTGCCTCTGACATTCATTGATTCTGAAATAGTGCAAATAACTAAATAAGTGACCTAGGAAAATTGCAGGGCAATTTCTGATTACAAACAAATTACAAATCATCACGAATAAAACATATATTTACTTAACTTTATAACATATTTAGCCTAACTTTTTGCACCAAAAATATAAATTTGGATAATGTTATATCTTTGTTTAATGGTCCACGTTAAGAAAAATAATGAAAGCTCTCAAAAGAGCACAGCTATGACTACGTGGATAAAGTTAATAAAATCAATTTGTCTATTTGAGTTGTTAAAACCTTTTTAGGTGAATTGATTCAGGTGAGTCTATCTTTCATCTAAAGTCTTTGTAATTTGTACAATAGAATCTGTCAATTAGCATTCCCATTTTGTGCAAATTTTAGCATGCTAATATGTGAAGAAATGAATAGTAGTAATTAGGTTCCGGCTTTGTCCCTTAATATTTATCAGTTATCTTTTGTAATCTTGTTTGTCATCTTTCTGGAGGCCCCAGAGGTAGCCAGAAGCAATCAACTCATGAATTCTTTGTAAAGTTTTATCTCTGTATGTATAAATATTCTTTGTAAAATACATTATACACACACCTACATATATAAATGTATGTCTATGTATGTGTGTATTATATGTATGTATACATGTACATGTGTATAAATGTATGTATATGTCACAATGCTGGGGGAAACTATCTTTACAATGCATGAATGGGCAAATTTATTAGAAGACAAAAGGTGAGCAGTACCTTCTAGCACCTAATAGAATATTAGAAGGGAAAACACACAGCTAGAGTTTATGCCATCCTGAGCTACCATATTTCAAACAGGAAAGAAATATCACAAATGTTAGAGCTAGAAAATTGCTTAGCTATACTTCTTCATTATACAGATGACAATTTTGAGTCCAAGAGAGGTTTAGTGGCTAGATTTCTGAACTTAAAAGTCATGAAGATCTTAGTTAAAATCCTCCCTCAGACACTTGCCACCTGTGAAACCCTGATCAGGTGGCTTACCCTACCTTTGCCTTAGTTCCCTCATTGGGATAATTAGGACAAGAATAGTGTGTACCTCACAGTTGTTGTAAGGATTATAGATCCCTCCCCAAACCATTTTGAACCCCCAAGACCTGAGAAAGGCCTAAAACCTGGATCGGCCAATTAGGAGAGATATTTTGGACCACTCTGACCTTAACTTACCATAATGCTTTGCATACTCTGGCATAACAGACATGCTTTGCTTTCCTCTCGGAGTGTACTCTAAATGCCTTTTACCTGTGTTAGCAACTGCAAGGCCAGTTGAAGCTGACCAGGAGCATTCTTCTGTTTATGACTCCCAAGGACAAAGAGCCTTATCTCAAACACTATCTTGGATAATGAGACTTTTCTTATCTTGGTATTCCATAGAAATGTTGAATTATCTTATACTATGTCATGTTAATGATAGAAGAAACACAGACATCCTGGATATATAATTTCAACTGAAACTTTGACATTCTCCTATCTTATTGTGTTTACAATCTATACACTTAAGAAATTCCTTTCTCATATTATGGTTAACATATATGGAGACCATAATTTTGGCTGATCTTGGTATCCTGAACTAGGAAGGGAGGTAGGAGTAAGAGGGAATTGCTCTGAGGATATAATGTCCTCTTTGTCTGTCCATCCTTGGGTTCATTGTCTATAATGAATTTCCATGCATATCTCTATACGCATGTTCTGCAAGCTTCGGGAGAAATAAATATACACATGAAGCTTAATTTTGTTTGTCTTTCTAAGAACGAAATCGGTAATGGTTAACAGGATCAAAATAAATAACATGAAAAGTGTTTTGCAAAGCTTAGATCAATATATAAATGCTAGTCACTGTTATTATTACTACTACTACTACTACCACCACCACCACTACCACTACCTCTACTACTACTATATCACCACCACCACCACTACCATCATTAAATACCTTACAGGTATAATAATAATAGACTGGTTGTGAAGTACTCAAGTAGCACAGATAGGCAGTAGCAGAGGCATATGCCAACTGCGTTCTTTTTTTCCTATTTCACTTTTCTTTTCCATGTCCCATGGACAAGTAATATTCAAGCTTTATTTTCATATGTCCAAGACAAAGAACAATATCTGGTATGTAGATGCTATTTAAAAAAATTCTTGCTGAAGTAAAGCAAACGTCCACACACTGTTCTCCACACCATAAAAACCATAGATTTATATCTCTACTAATAACAAAAAAAATTAATATTAGATTTGTAGGCTGTTTTCAGGAAAGTATTTCTAAATAGTTTGATACTAAAGAAGTCATTCAACCTTTCAGTGCTCCAGGCAACTCTTAAAACTATAAATTTCAAGGAAGATGCTGACCTTCACTGGTAAAGCTCCCATTCCCATCCCTATCCTTATACCTATCACTATATAAAAAAGAATATATACCACTGTGTTCTTGAACCCAAGTTGTAGTATTTAACAAACACCTAGGTTAACAGAGTGCTGACACATTTCTTTCAACGATTAAATTAAAATATCCATAGACCCTATAAATTCACGTGCCAGTCCCTGAGACCACAATGATAAATCCTTGAAAAAAGTCTTTGCCCTCTGGGAGCTTATATTCTTCCCTGCAAAAGTAAAACCAGGATGCACACACAAACACACACATACACGTGTGTGTGTGTGTGTGTGTGTGTGTGTGTGTGTATTTTTTCTTATTGCCATATAATCTTTTGTTGGATAATTCTCTCCTCTTTTAGGGAAAAAAAAGGAAAAGTCATCTCTAGGATCTGATATTGTGACATCATGCAGGGCTTAGATTTTTCACTTTCTTCAAATTCAGATCTCAAATGTCTTGGTTCCTCTCCAGTGAAAGCAACATCCATTGTTACAATGTTTGTCTTTAAAAACAGTCACAGTTACTTCAGAGAGATGTCTGAAGAGATAAGGCTGACGATTACCCAATTGGACAAAGTCAAGACAATTCAAGAATGATTTATTATGTTCTTACTATGTTCCAGACACTCTTAACTGTTGGGAATATAAATACATGAAGAAAGAAAGACAACGCCTGCCTTCAAGGAATTTACATTATAACGGTGGAAGATACTACATAAAAAAAAAAATGAGTTGAAAGGAGTATGGGGGGGGGCAGGGAGGGAGGTATTCTAGACAGGAACACTGAGGAGAAAATGCTCCAGTGAACATATCATGCACTAGTCTACCGAAGACCAATGTCCAAACTGGCAGTCATTAATGATATTAAAGATGATCGTTACTACAGATCCTCTCTGGTCAACCTTTAAGGAATGCTGTTTTTCCTGTTCAAAAAAATCCTCATAGCCTTCCCTCAGAATCCTATCTATAGCAGTACCCTCTTTCATAATATCCCCTTTCCCTAAAGCCATCTCCTAACATAACTGTACTTAACTTGGAGTATCCTCTGTATTCTAACCACCCATTGTACATTCCCCCATGGATCAGCTAAAAACGTCCCAGATATAAAACAAACAAGGAACCATAAGGAAAAAGGAAACAATTATGATTCTGGGTAGCAAGGATCAACTTGCCAGTGTGGGATAATCAAACTTTCTGTATAATTTGACAGGTATAATCCCTTCTATTTTCTATTATAATATCAATTTAAGAGCAAGATCTATTTTTTAACTTTCTTGTATCCCTGGACTTTACCATGGTGTTTAGAACATAGAAATCACATAATGGATATCTATTTACAACCGGATTCTTCTTTCTATTTCATTTTGGACCTGGTTCTTGAGCTTTCTTTGGTATATTTCCAAGGAAAAAAGTTCTGATAGATGAATTCAACTACAATTAAGAATTCATATGTTTGAAGAAGTTTAGTGGAGTGAATGAAAGAGGAAGAGTGGCAGAGGATAAACAGTCAAAAAGTCACACACAAACCAGTGGAGAGTTCTAAGTTATGGCATTGAGATAGAAGTGGCTTCAAGGAGGAACTGTTCCCCCACCCCCTTGCATGCTGGAGTTTTGGGTCAAAAGTTTCAATTATCCCAATGAAGTTACAGATGTGTTGCTATCGCAAATAATTTTAAAATGTATGTGCTTACTGCTACATGGATATGAATCATGGAAAATTATCTTGGAAGAATCAAAAACACAGTTTCCTCAAGGAAAAATTGAAAGATTGATGCCAGGTACAAATAGATTGTAACACGTAACATATTATCAATGTTCACTAATACATTAAGTTTAATCATGAATATTTAATCACAGTCACATATTGCCGGGAAAAGAGTTGAGTTAGACATGTAAGAAACATTAGGTATAATACACAGGCACTTTACATGTTATGCTAATACACAAAACCTATTTTTTTTAAAAAAGAGGAACACTTCCAATTAATTGAATAATTATAAATGGATATAAGGAAATACATACATGAAAAATGCAGAGGAAAAGAAGGCATGAATGAACTCTAGAGTAAGGCATGACCACACCAACAAAATCATGGATTGAATGAAATATTACAATATAAGCTAGTTGGCAAATAAAAATGCCTGCTAGGAAGAGTTCCTAGGAATGGAGTGAATTTAAATAATCATTTAATTAAATCTCTTCTAAGAGGTAGCACAATAAACAGTACTATATTTTGGTGTAGTTGTCCCCAACTCATAATGATTCCTTACTTCAGCCACATCCCACACAGCATGTGGCGGAAGTCAAAATGTATTTTCCTTGCAATTTGTCTGTTTGGTTTTTGCAAACCATAAATTGCTGCTTTGTCACCCAGCTGACTGACAGCCCATCCTGCTCTGAGCTGCAATACCCAGTTTTTTAAACTGGTGGTATATTACTGTCTGGCATCAGCAAGTCCCAGTTGGTTTTAGTTGTAAATTAAATGCCCTGATGGCTGTAATATGGTGATTTATCACCAGAGTCAGTAGAGATTTGGCTTTTCAATGGATTCAAGAAAGACGGAGAAGAAAATGAAGCTAGTGAGGAGAAAAATCTCAGGGGTGCAGGCACTGAACGCAAAGACTTCAGAATCTTTTTTTTTTTAATTTAAGATGAGAAAACCACTAAGTTTTCCTAACAGGGACATTCAGGAAAATGAAGCTACTGAAACCAGAGGATAGCTGCTCTTTGTAGGTGAAGCAAAGGCCTCCAACTGCTAAGGAACATAAATCTGTACGACCTGAAGTTTCTCCTGTGAATCGTATAAGAGAAACATTTCTCATTCACAAAACCAAACCAAGCTATAAATTTATCACTGGATCTCATAGGAAAGAAGATTTTACATGAATTTTTTAAAAATTTCTTTCTGATTGATTTTTTTGTCTTATTGATTCCTTTTTAATTTTTATACCACATGATGGTTTTTTCTTCATACCTGCCCACTCCCACAGAGCCTTCTCTTGTTAACAAAACTGACCAACATCTATTAGTTCCTTCCCTACTTCCTACAACATACTCTTGCCTCCATTATACCTAAAATAACCATCTCTTGTTTCTAACTTTGCTTCCCTTACTCTCCTCTCCTCTCCACTGCTTTCTTCTCTCCTCTTCTCCCTCTCATCTCTCCTCTCTCACTCTCTGTCTCTCACTCTCTGTCTCTGTCTCTCTCTGTCTCTCACTCTCTGTCTCTCTCTGTCTCTCTGTCTCTCTCTTTCTCTCCTCTTCCATTCAAATTCATTCTACACCTTAACTAAAATATGAGTCTAACCCATTGCCACCTCCCTCTACCCAATAAACTCCTAGTTAACTCAAAGATCAAATATAAAATACTTTGTCTGACATTTAAAAGCTCTCTTTAATCTTACCCCTTATCTTCACTTGTTGTTCAGTCATTTCTCCATCATGTCTGACTCTTCATGACCCTATTTGGGGTTTTCTTGGCAAAGACATTGAAGTGATTTGCCATTTCCTTCTCCAGCTCATTTTAAAGATGAGAAAACTGAGGCAAACAACATTAGGTGATTTGACCAGTGTCATACAGCTGGTGTCTAAGGCCAAATTTGAACCTACAAAGATAAGTCTTCTTGACTCCAAGCCTGGCACTCTATCCACTTGGCCACCTAGCTGAAAATAATTGAACAACAAAACAAAAGCAAGATTTCTAAAGATACACACACATATCTGTGTGTGTATTTATGCATGTGTGTATGTATATATGTATATGTATGTATGTATGTGTATATGTGTGTATACACAATCCCATTTGCTCCTATCTTTATAGTCTTACTTTGCCTTTCCATACTCTCACCTATACTGGCCTACTTGCATACAACCCTCTATCTCTGTCCCCATGCCTTTGCTCTGACTGCCCCCCTACTAATCCCCCTGCTTGGTAGATTCTCCTTCCACACTCCTAATTCAGTTTCCCTATCTTTCTTCAAGACTCAGCTTATCTCACCTTCTGGTGTAGGATTTTCCTGGTTACTCCAGCTTCTGGTGCCATCTTCTCTAAAATTACCTCTGTATATATCATGCATTTACCTAGTTATTTTGACATCGTCTCTCCCACTAAAATGTGAAGAGATATGAGGAGACACCTCCCACAATTCCTTTGCAAAGGTGAAAGATTGATGGATGTAGGACATTGAGTATTTTTTCTATTCATTGATCCATTTTGTTGACTTTTTTCTCTTCCACATTTTATTTTTTACCTTTTAAATATTTTTTGTTACAAGAGATAACTCTCTGGGAGGGGAGGGAACAAAGAGGGGATATTTAAGTGATATAAAAACTAAATATTTTATTAAATTTTATTTTGTTTTTAAAAAAGTCAGATGATGACACTGAGATGTTAATCCACTTTCACGAGGGAACACAGAAAGAATATGTCAGAGGCCCTACTTGAACCCAGGTCTGAAAGAATACTAGGCCAGTTATCTACTACTCCAGGTCACTTCTTCCCTGAATAAGTGTTTGTTTTATGGATGTATATTGTGTCAAATGTCAGGGAAGCAAGGAAGACAATTTACTGTCATGAGGGATACTATTGCTGCCATTGCTGCTGCTGCTGCTAATGACGATGACAATGACGATGACAATGATGATGACAATGACGATGACAATGACGATGATGATGATGATGATGATGATGACGATGATGATGATAGTTATATAAAGGGCAGCTGGATAGAGTGCCAAACCTTGTGTCAGGAAGGTTTAAGGTCAAAACCAGCTTCAGATACTTGTTAGTTGTGTGACCCTGGGCAAGTCGTTTAACTGTATTTGCCTTAGTTTCTTCAATGGTAAATGAGCTGTAGAAGGAAATGGCAAACCACTCCATTATCTTTGCTGAGAAAGCCCCAAATAAGGTCATGAAGAGTTGGACACAAGTGAAAATGACTGAACAATAAGAGGGTTTACAAAGCACCATTTGATCCTCACAGCAACCCTATGAGGTAGGTGCTATTATTATACCTATTTTACAGATTTCTAGATGAGGAAACAGAGGTACAAGTCTATTAAATAATATGTCCAGCTTTCTATCCCCTGTACCACCTATACAGATGGTAATAAGGAGATCAGAGCAATCAATTATACACAGGAGAAATAAGAGAAACTCTGCAGTGTGCCTTTAGATATGTTTCTGGCAGAAATTCTAGGGCATGTATCTACTTAGGACAGACTCCATGTAAGGTTGCTGGAATTATAAGAAAAAAAGAAATTATCAGCCCTTGTTCCATGGGTGGTAAAGCTGGTTCAATTTAGCCTTTGGAAATATTCTTCATCAAGGAAAAAGGGAACTGAGTGCAAAGGAAATCAGATTAGCCTGGATTCCTTAGAGCTTTCATTAACCAGGGGCACTATGATGGAGTTTTGCTAAAACACTAACTGATATAGAGTAAAAATTAATTAATGTCTTAGACTACTTTAGGTGGAATGGTCTTAAAATAATCTAGCATAAGCCCTTTCTTATACAGAGGACTGAGACACACAGAGGAATAATGAATTGGCAGAATCTATAGAACCAGTTAGTGGTAAGCATTGGATTCAAGTATAGATCTTTTGATCTCTAAGGGAGTAATTTCTTTGCCCAATTATGATATGTTCTCCCCTTTGAGATGTCCTCATTATGTAGGCGCTGAGGGTATTATCTTGATGAAAGTTAAGAAGTCTGTGAGGTGATATATAGTTAGCAGTACTCTAAGTTTCCTGTAAGAGCATCTGATTGGGATTCTCTTTTGCTTGCTAGTTATGTAACCTAGGTGTTGCAGTGAATAGAGTGTGGAACCTGGAGTCACAAAGACTTAAATTCCAATCCCTTTGTCTAAGACACTATCTGTGGAAGTGGTCTGAGAGTAAAAAGATAGTTTGGGAAGTGAAGGTTAATTGAATTGCTGAATTTTTAAATGTTGGAAACTGGAAAACAACATGCAAATGAAACACATTGTTGATAATTACAACAGTAGTAATGACAAGATACCTGCTTTTTCACCCTCTTTTGAAACAGAAAACATTAAGATTATTCATATTCAATGAAGATTGTTTCTTTAGTAACAAGGACATAGATTTGGAGAAAAATGGTTGTTTTACAGAGAAGCAGGGAAAAAAAAGAAAGAAAGAAATGATGCCTCATGAATAGTCATTCTCGTCTTGGTCATTTGAATTTTGGTTAATGGACCAGCAAAACATCAACTTTCCAGTGGCATGTAGGCTATGGAATCCCAAATTAGCATATACTTGAAATCCAGTAGCCAAAGAAGGCATGATTACCTCTCTCATTAAGCATAATGGGAACTGAATGAGCAGAGAATGAAGAACAAATAAAGCTTAAGAGAACCTCTTATGAGAAATAAAGGAAACGAGAACAAGGCAACCAATAAAATATGCAAGTATTTTGCTATTTCTTTTGTTGTTATAAAAAGAAAATGTCTACTTTCTATCATGTCTTCCTTCCACTGAATCTACCACTACCCCTTCTGAAAGTGTTTTGGAACCCTATTTTGTTGTGACTGTTTAGTTTATCCCCTTATACAAAGGAAAATGGTTGTCATCGCTAGGAATCTGATGTCCAAGACAGGCAGTGAGATATAATGGAAACAGCACTCACAGTTTGAAAACTGGTTGCTTTACTTCTAGTCTTGGTTCTGACATTCTGACTAGATGACTTGGAGCACATTCTTCAACCTCAGGTTCCTCGCTTGTAGAATGAAAACTTTCTTTGTTTTTTTTTTTTCCTTTTTTATTACTGAAACTGAAATACACAATAAGAAAAGAAAAAGAAACATTATAAATTTAAATATTGAAACTTAAATATAAAATAAGAAAAAAGCTTGTCCTGTGTGCAATATAATGTATGAGAGGACTCAAAATACATAGCCATAAATTTCCATTTCAAGAAAGTCTATATAATAAATATTACACACTGTGTTGAGAGCTGTTCATATTTTCTTTGCTTCCTTGTTAGTTTTCTTTTGTTCTCTACTGTGCACTTTTTACTTTGTTTTTCACCCCCTTCCCTCTACAAGAAGGCTACAATAAACTTACATATGTTTTGATAGAGATATATAGATACACATATACATATCTACACATACATACATATATAGATATATACTTTCCCTATCAAATTTTACTTCTGATCTTTGTTCTTATGTTTGTGCATATTGTGTATTTCCTATTCCTTCTAACTCCTGTACTTTACTTCTATTGCTACCTTACCCTCCTATTACTTAATCTACCCCTCTTCAAGGATCAATTCCTCCCTTGTTCTCCCATTCTCATTGCTCTAAACAACATTCTCCCCCCCGCTGCTTTAACTTATTCCCTCACCCTCCCCTTGAAAGATCCTTCCCTTATCCTCTCCCCCTCCCTATTCCAGTAGTCTTTTATTTCTTTCTGAATTTAGAAGACTTTTATACTCTTCTAGATATATATGTATTGTTCCCTCTTGAACCCATTCCCGATAAGAGTAGGATTACAGAACTAACAGCCCCCTTGTCCCATCTAATTCCTTTGTGTTGGTTTTTCCTCTGGCACCTCATGTGTATAAAATAATTACTCATTTTAGCTGCTCCCAAATGGTTTTACTTTTTAATGTGATATCATACTCAGGTATACCCCAATGTTTCTTACAAACTACCTAACCACTAATAACAATCTTAGACATATGTTTTACATTTTACATGCACATAAAAAGTACACAGTCTGTCTATGTACCTTATATTTCTCTTGGCTCTTGTATGTCAAATTTTCTATCAAATCTTCTATCAAGTTCAGATTTTTTTTCTTCTTAACAAAGTCCTGAAAGTCAGTTCATTAACTGTTATTTTTTTTTCATTCAGCGTTATGCTCAGCTTTGCTGAGTATATTTTGTCTGGAACCCCAGTCCTTTTGTTCTTCAATATATAGTGCTCTAAGACCTACAGTCTTTTAGTGTTGCTGCTACTAGGTCTTCTGTGATTCTAATTGTGACACCACAATATTTATTTTCTTACAAGAAGTTTCTCATTCTCTTCTATTTTTCAATCTTTATATTTTGTTTTATTATTTCTTGCTTGCTTATAACTGCTGGCTTCTCCTTGCCCAATTCTGATTTTCAAAGAGTTATTTCCTTCCTTAAGATTCTGGATCTCCTTTTCCATTTGGTTGACATATTTCCATAATCTTTTTGTTTTTCTTGGATTGTTCTTTTTTTCAGTTTTTCCACAGTCTCACTCATTTTATTTTAAAGTCTCTCTTAATTTCTTCAATGAATTCTTTTTGAGCAAGTGACCATTTGCTGTTACTCTTCAGGATAGAAGAGGGTTTCTTTGCTTCAGTATCATCCTCTGAGGATAACCCCAGACTTTTCTATTTCCATAGTAATTCTCTGTGGTTGGATTCTTTCTATTTTGCCTATGAATTGTTTTGGGGTTTTTTGTAGTACCTTAGAACCAAGGTCTCCAGCCTCCTGTAAGTGCCCACAGCCAGTGGCATGCATGCCCCACTGTTTCTGCACTCACCAGGTGTGTGCTGGTTATTTCTCACCCCCACCACACCTCCACAGCATAGCTGGATATGGCATTCCTTGTCAGCAGAGGTTCCCTCAACCTTCCCCTGTTCAGAAACCAACACCCTTCACTGTATCAGGGGCAAAAAATCCTGTGGCTGGGGAAGAGACAGCCTCCCAAGCCTGCTAACCCTAGGGCTTGCCATTTGTTGTTTAAGTGGATCTAGGACCTAGCCTGGACGTGTTTACTCTTCACATGGAACAGATCTCATCCTGAGGCTTAAGATATTTTCCAATTGTCCCAGGAGGACTCTTGTTCTGTCCCTACACATTTATTTTCATTGCTCTATATTGACCCTGAGGCACTATTTCATCTCTTTCATTGGGAGAAATTTTGAGAGTTCGGAATTTTGGGACCTACTGTACCATCTTCCCAGAATCTTCTCCCCTAATAAGAGCTTTCGATTAAGTGAATGCTAAAGTAAATTTTCAGTATTCAATTAAATGGCAATCACATAGCCAGTCAGTCTCTCATTTTATTGGCATGAAATTTCAGGACGCTGGTCAACAAAAGAATGGAATGTGTCACAAGTAAGAACAATTAAGAAAGCAAAAAAAAAAAAACCTTGAAGAAAAATAATGGCTTAAAGGATCTAAATATTTGTTCACTAATTTGAATAATTATTTATAATTCCTTATAACCTGATAAAATGACACTTATAAGTTTTTAATTACCCTTAATAAAATTTCATTCAAGGACCTTCCAAATTTTATCAGGAAAAATGAAGAAATGTGATAGAATTCAGGGAAAAAATCAATTAAAAATAATGTACACAGGCTAGCTGATGTTCTCTATAAGACTGGGGAATTCTTAATATCTATTCTGGAATCAACTACTTATCTTGGTTCTCTTGGCCTGCCTTCTATTCATTCCACTAAGTGCTAGCTATGAGTAGTTTCTAAAACGTATTGTCAGTCTTAACACTTCACAATAGTTGTGTACAGGACATAGATGCCCTTGTGTCAGGTCACAATCAACATTTCTAAGATACAGATCTTCTCACCATCAATTTCTTTTTCTTGACTTATTGCTCTAGCTAGCATGTTAGAATAACATTAGATAATAGTGGTGATAATGGACATTCTTACTTCCCATCTGAACTTATTTTGAAGACTTGTAGTTTACCTCCATTTTAGATAATGCTTATTCTTTGTATTAGATAAATACCACTTATCTTTTTAAAGAAGAGACCAATTGATGTTGTTGTTAGTGCTTCAAATAGGAATGGGTGTTATATATTGTCAGGAGCTTTTTCTCCATCTATTGATATAATATTTTATGGTTTTTTTTTCTTATCCATGTATACTTGATCTAAATTCCACCTGGTCATAGTATATAACTTTTGTGACATATTCTGGTATTCTCCTTATTTATAGTTTATTTTAAATCTTTGCATCAAATATTCACTAGAAAAATTGGTCTTTAGTTTTCTTTGTTTTCTGTTCTTGCTCTCCCTGATTTAGGTATCAAGACAACATTTGCATATTATATATAAGGAATTTGGTAGCACTGAATTTTCTTTTGCCTTTTAAAAAATGGTTTAGATCATATTGAAATGCATTAGAACAATGCATTAAATGCATAATGCAACAAATGAATTAAATGTTTGGTAGTATTCACTAGTAAATACATCTCATCCTTGTGATTTTTTCTTAGGGAATTGATTTTTGGCTTGTTCAATCTATTTTTATATGATTGAGTTACTTAAGTGTTCTATTTTCTTTCCCATTAATCTGGGCAATTTCAATTTTTTTTTTAAATTATTCATCCAGTTCACTTAGATTGTCACTTTTTTGGCATATAATTAGGCAAAATAGCTCCTGATAATTGACTTAATTTCATCTTCATTGATGATGCATTTACCCTTTTCATTTTGGATACTGGTAATTTGATTTTCTTTTTAAATGCAAATTAACCAACTGTTTATCTATTTTTACATAAAACCATTTCCTAGTTTTATTTATTTAAATAATTTGTTTATCTTTTAAACTTTTATTTTTACTAATCTATCCATTGATTTTCAGGATTCTCATTTTGATGTTTAATTGAGCCTTTTTAATTTGTTCTTTTTCTTTCTAGTGGTTTTTGTTCTTGTTGCATGCCTAATTCATTGATCTGCTTCCTTTTTTATTGACTTGAGCATTAGGAAGTATAAATGTTCTCCTAAGTACTGTTTTGTCTGCATCCCACAAATTTTGGCTCACTGTTTCATTGTTGTCTTTGTCTTTAATACAATTATCGACTGTTTCTCTGATTTGTTCTTTGACTAACTCATTCTTTATGATTAGCCAACTTAGCTTTCAATTAATTTTTGATCTATGCTTCCAAGGCCCTTTATTTAGTGTAATTTTAATTGTATCATGGCCAGAAAAAGAGTACATTTAGTATTTTTGCTTTTCTGCATCTGATTCTTAAGTTTTTTATATCCTAAAACACAGCTAATGTTTTTTGAAGGTAACATATACAGCTGAGAAAAAAAAAAGTACACCTTTCTATTCTCATTCAGTTTTCTCCCATAGTATTCTCCACAGAGAACAGGATTCCTAAAATATTATTCATCTCCTTAACTTCTTTCCTATTTATTTTGTGGTTGGATCTAATTCTGTAAGGCAAAATTTGAGCTCCACTAAGTATAGCTTGGCTATCTATTTCCTCCTATAACTCATTTAACTTTTCCTGTATGAATTTGGAAGAGCTGCCGTTTTACACCTATATGTTTAGTATTGATATCATTTCATTGTCTATGGTATCTCTTAGCAAATATATTTATCTTTTCTTATGTCTTTCAATAAGATCTCTTTTTGCCTTTGCTCTTTCTGAGATCATGATTACTACCCCTGACTTTTTTACTTGAGAGCTCTAGAATTTAACTATAATATTCCTGGGAGTTTTCACTTTAGGACCTCTTTCAGGAGATGATTGGGGCATTTTTTATTTCTATTTTATCCTCTTGATCTAGGACATCAGGGAAATTTTCCCTTATTAATTATTGAGATATGATATCTAGTATCTTTCTATGACCATGGCTTTCGGGTAGTCCATTAATTCTTAAATTATCTTTCCTTGATCTGTTTTAAAATAGGTCAGTTGTTTTATGATAACACTTCCTATTTATTCCTATTTTTTCATTCTTTTGAATTTGTTTTATTGTTTCTTGATGTTTCATGAAGTTATTATTTTTCATTTGCTTAATTGTAATTCTTAAGGAATGATGTTTTTCAGTGAGCTTTTTTTACCTCTTTTTCATTTGGGCTAATTTTGCTTTTTTTTTTTTTAAGGAGTGCTTTTCTTCTGTGATGTTTTGTCTCTTTTTCCTTTAGAAAAGTTCTGTTTTCTTATGGTATTATTTGCTTTAAGATTTGGTTCCTCTTTTATCAAATTGTTAATTTACTTTTTGTAATTCTATTACTTTGCTCTCAATTCTTTTTTTTCAACTTTTCCTGTGTGTGTGTGTGTGTGTGTGTGTGTACACACACAGAGACAGACACACACACACACACACACACACAGATATCCTCTTTCTTTAGTTCTTCTGGGAATTGTGGTTGTAGTTATGCTGAATTAGCAGTTTCTTTGAGACTTTGCTTGTAGCTGTTTTCAACTTGTTGTCTTCTTCTGAGTTTGTGTCATGATCTTCCCTGTCACCATAGTAGTTTTTATGCCTAAGTTCTTTGTTGTTGTCATTGTTACTTGCTCATTTTTCCAACCTTTCTTTTTTTGGGACTTTGAGCTTTATGGTAAAGTTTGTCTCTGATCATCTGGCGAGGGGTGAGGTTATCTCAAATTTCAGACTTTTTTTGCACTGCTGTTTTCAGAGCTAGTTCTGGGGTTTTGTAACTTATCCATACTTCTAATGGTCTGTTATCCTGAGATAGGTGTGCTCATTGCTCTCTTGGTCTGTGCTCTTGTCTCAATCCAGGTAAGGTCCTTGCTTCTTTACAGCCACAAGCACTCCTCTTTGCCCTGGTACTGTAACCACAGGCTTGGTCCCTTGTGACTGCAAGCACTTTTCTCTGTCCTGGAACTTTGACCCAGAACTGGCTGTATGCAATAGAGTTGTCAAACAGTGCCTACTCCAGCCCAGCCTCCACCCCAGGGTCGTAGACATCTCCTTTCAACCTCCCAAGTTGTCTTGGAATGGAAAAAAATATTTCACTTTCGTCTTTTGTTGGCACTACTGCTCCAGAATTCAGTTTGAGACATCTTAATGTTGTTTGGAGGGGAATTCAGAAGGGCTCAGCTTTAGTGATTCTTCTCTGCCATCTTGGCTCTACCCCTCCATTTCAGACTTAGATTTAACATTTCAATCTGAAGTATATTATATATTCATTAACAAGCCAGATTTTACATGTATATATATATGCATGTATGTATATGTATATATTTACACATATATGTATGCATATATGTAATATTATTAAAACAAGAGATGGAAGGACAGTGGAGGAGTTAGTGGAATTAGCAGTGCTGTTGGACTTCCTCCAAACATGAGTTGTTCTTATGTTAACCTACCACTCATGCAAATAATACTTCAATATCCTGGCTTTCCAAAATCATTTCTGATTTTAAATTCCATCAGCAGTTGTCTCCATCTATTTCTCTGTCTTGCAGTTTACTGGTTTAATCTTTCTGCCAATTTAGAGTTATTCCTTTGCCACTTCTGGTCTTACTAACTGGTACTTGGACTTCTAAAGGCAATGTGAGCTTTCGGCTAATCATCCCTTCTTTCTAAAACCTCCCAGCTAGTTTCTAAAAACCTGGAGTGATGTGATATGAATGGGCAAGTCAGAAAGTCTGGGAAAAAAATGGAAGTAGGTCAGTCTTCAATGAATGGATATGAATTTGAAACTTTGTATAATGTACAAATTACAAAAAAGAATATGATAAAACTAGTTGAATATAATTAGCATTTCTCCTTTTTACTTTTGTGGATCACTTTTAGCCAAATGTCTATTTTTTGATTCTTCTCATTTATCTAACTCTATGTTGTTATTACCATAAATGTGTATGCATGTGTGGATTTTCTTCTTCAGACATTCACATCATTTAATATAGTGTCCATGTGGACCATCTTTTAAATCCATTTAAATAAAGAATATTTATAATTAAATAATAACACTATTCATTCTGTATATTCTAGAGCAAGCTTGGAGAACCTGCGGCCTTAGAGCCACATGTGGTTTTCTAGGTCCCTGGGTATAGCTTTTTGACTGAGTCCAAGTTTTATAGACTTGGGGATTTGTTCTGTGAAGTTTGGATTCAGTCAAAGAGTTTCACTTGAGGACCTCGAGGGCCACATGTGACCTTGTGTGTTCCACACCCCTGCTCTAAACAAACCAAGAATATTCAGTTACCTTGACATTACACTCTTAGTTCCATACTTTCAGAATTATATACAAATAGTTCTCAGATTACAGATAATTTATTCTCCAAAAGTTCATTTGTAAGTTGTTTTGTTATCAGAGCACAACCCCAAAGAAAGGAGGTCTATATTCCTAAGCCAGGAAACAAAAGTATATTGGAACCATAATGTGCTTATAATATATGCACAAAAGGTCTTCTCATAGAAAAATAAATTTAAAGCTATTAGAGAAATTAAAGACTAACTACTAAAAATCTCTCACTCTGTAGCTAAAGAAAGTGAAGCTAAAGAAAGGGGAAATTATGTCACCAGTAGGGAAATGGCTTCACCAAGGTCACACAGGGTGATGTTGTGGATAGAAATTGAGACTTGGATTCACGAAGAAATAGATTAGAATCCCCCTTCTGAAACTACTTGTATAATCTTGAGCAAGACACTTAACATATCTAACCTCAGTTTTCTTTACATATAATATAGGAATAATGATAACACCCACTTGAAATATATGTTGTAATTATCAGATCAAGTAAAATACATAAAAAGCCTTGAAAATCTTAAATAATTAAATATCAATGTCAGCTATTAATAAACATGATTTGAACTCAGGTTTTAAGTTCCAAAACCACTTTCCCTTCTGAAATAGGAGTTAACTATATTTAAGTGGAATGGAGTTGCCTTAGTTAGTAATTTTCTGAGACTGGATTTGAACCCAGATCTTCCTGACTACAAGCCCAATGCTCTATCCACTGAGCCACAATGCTGCCTATTTCGTTAAGGAGGCACAATAATCCTGGAAAGTAAGTGTTGTTTGTTATTAGTTATGTTTTACAGGTGGAGAAACAGACAGAAAGTGAAGGGTCCAGAGTCATATAGCTGGTAGGTGTCTAAGACAAGATTTGAACTTGGGTCTTCCTGACTCCAAGCTCAGTGCTCTATCTACTGAGCCACCTAGTTGTCTCTGACTATAAATGATTTTAAATTGACTGACTGCAAACTAGAGATCGAGTGACTATGAAAACCATCCTAAAGAAGATGTCCAACCTTCCCCTTTGTCTGTAGAAAGCTAGGCATTCCAAAAGACAGAAAAATGGAGGTAGGACATACTAGAAATGATGAACAGACTATGAAAAGTCATGGAAGCAGGAAGTAGCACATTTAACACAGGTAACAGCTAGTTATCCAGTTTCCTTGGAATGTAGAGTTACTCCACACCACCAGAGTCTCTCGTTTATTGGTGTTTGAGGACAGGTTACAGCAGAAGTTCGTAGGACGTTAGACTTAGATGTGTGATGTCATTTAGGCCAGCTATTTTGTAAATGAAGTAAGTGAGTCCCAAAGATTAAAAAAATACACAAGAAAGAAAGAAAGAAAGAAAGAAAGAAAGGAAGGAAGGAAGGAAGGAAGGAAGGAAGGAAGAAAGGAAGGAAAGAAAGAAGGAAGGAAGGAAGAAAAGGAAGGAAGAAAAAAGGAAGGAAGAAAGGGAGAAAGGACAAAAGAAAGAAGGAAAGAAAGAAAAAAGGGAAGGAAAATTTAGTTTTAAAGAAAAATTTACACAATTTATAGAATTGTCATTCGTGGATTTGCCTCTTTAAATGGCTTCACCTTTTATCCGCCATCTTCCTCTCACCCCAATCCACTCTAATCATTAAAATTATTATATTAGTAATATCTAAACCAAAGAGTTCCATAGAAATAGAGTAGATCCCCTTCCACTAGATAGTAGATAATCCACTAGAAAATTTCAAAGGATGGGTTAGTTTAATCAATCGATAACATTTGTTATGTGCCCCCTCTAAGTGGCCCAGTGGATAGAGTGCTGGCATTGGAGTCAGGGAGACTCATCTTCCTGAGTTCAAACCTAACCTCAGACAGTTATTAGCTATGTGACCCTGGGCAAATCATTTAACTCAGTTTCCCTCAGCTTCCTCATCTGTAAAATGAGCTAGAGAAGGAAATGGCAAACCACTCCAGTATCTTCGCCAAGAAAACTCCAAATGGGGTCACAAAAACTCAAACATGACTGAGAAATAACTAAACAACAGTGCTATCTATCCCCAGCACATGTTAAATATTAGAGATATAAAAAGAGGCAAAAGAGAGTCTAGGACCTCAAGGAGATTACAATCAAATGGTGAAGCCAACATGCAAAGAAATACATTTAAAACAAGGTATTTGTAGGAGAAATAGGAAATAATTAACAGGGGGAAGACATTCGAATTAAGAAGGGTTGGGAAAACCATCCTATAAAAGATGGATTTTAGTGGGGGGTGGAGGGGATTGAAGTCAGTGAAGTCAGTAGTTAGAAGAAAGGAAGGAGAGAATTCTAGTCATAAGAAACAGCCAGAGATAATGCCTGGAATCAAGGGACAGAGTTTCTTGTTCATAGAACTGCCAGAATGCTTTGCAGAAAGCATATTTGTCACAGTTGGGTTAGATTTGATGGGTACTGAAGTGCTTTTCCACCCTCAGATTCTAAGATTATTCACCTGTGAAATGACTAAATTCTGCATGTATGTTTATATGTATCCGTGTGTGGGTTCATGTGCCTGAATGTGCTATATAGATGTGGGATTTTATGGTTATAAGAAACTTCCTGTGCAGAAACTATCTCTAAAAATAATACAACTTTTGCAACTCATAGTTTTAGAATCTCCTGGAAAATAAAGGGTTAACTGACTTGTACACAGTCTAATATGTTTTAATGGTAGCAATTCTGACTTGTGGAAGATACTCTGTCTATCATGAAGTACTGATTCTTTGAAGTAGATACTGTAGCTGTTTATTATTCCCATTTTATAGATAAACAAAAAGGCTTACAGCCCAAACTTGCAAATCTACTGAATGTCAAAAGCTTAATTCAGTCAAATGCCTCCTCTGACACTAATTGCTTTTCATATAGCCTCTTTGGTAAGAATGGACTGGTTTTGGTGAATAATCAATGAAAGATGAGAGAAAATAATTAATCAAAACCTGGAACAATAGGTGTAAAAAATAATAAAAGAAAATGGAAATAATAGAATATAGAGAATAAGAGAAAATTAATATGGAAAGAGACCAACATTAGAAGGTCTTTCTGACAACAACTGTCCAACAACACCTACCTTTTGAATATCTACATTAATCTGAAAGAATTGGTCTTGATAAGTTCTTTATGGAACTTTGCCATCCACAAAAATATGTATCCACCCCACAATCAAAGGTATGCATGCACATATTTATCACTTTAATATGCAGGAGGCCTTAGTCTTTAAATTTAAGGGAAGGGGTGACTTTGCATATTCTAATTACTCGCTATTACCAATCATCTCTTTCAAAATGGAATCAAATTTGATTAGCCTAGATTTCTGTTTATGATCAGTGGTTCACACTACAATATCATTTTCGTACAGAAAGGGAGACACTGGTTCATCACTTATGTACCCAGATGAGATGTAAGTCTTTGTCAACCTCGTAGGTAAAGAACTTCCACTGAAATCATCAGGACTTGTAGTAGGGCTAGGAAGGTGTCATCTGCCTGCATTGGGAACTAGTGAAAAATAATCTAGATGGTTGTGTTCAATTTTGAACAACCATTGTATAGTGATGACATCAGCAAATGGGAGAGCATCTGTAGCAAGGCAAGCAAGATGTGCAATCTTTCTGAATGTATCTGCTACAGATGTCCTATTCCCCACCCCCAGTCCCCCCCAAAATACTTTTCCTTTGCAGAGTATGATTCACATACACTTCTATGTGTACATATTGCATCTTCTAACAAAACATAAATTTCTTGAGGGTACTGTCTTTTAAATTTTCTCTTGGTAGCCCGACCACCTAGCACATGGCAGGTTCTAATTAAAACTCTTTTGATTAAATGATTAATGGAAGAGGCTTGAGACTTCTTACTATATAACGAATTAGGAATGGTTAGCCTGGAAAAGGGAAGATTAGGTTGAGGGAAAGCAGCATGGTTGTTAGCAATCTTCAGGTATTTGAATGACTGCTAAGGGGAAACAGAATTAGATTTGTTTTGTTTATCCCCAGAGATCAGGATTAGAAACAAGAAAGAATCACAATTACTTTAAGTATCAGAAAATAAACAAACAAACTTACCAAATAGAGGTGTCTTAAAATGGAATGAGATGCAATGGAAGGGAATAAGTTTCTCCTTATTGAAGGTTTGCAAGTAGGCCAGATGATTCATTATCAGATATGTGGTATTATGGATAAATTTTTATGTATGATTGAATTAGATAATCCCTGAAGTCTCTTTCAACTCTCTGTTTTTATGATTCTGATGAATGAGTGGATGAATAAAAATGTATCTAGGGCAAATCAATGATTACTATTAAATTACAAAAGTTGAATTTTGAAAACATATCTATGTATCTGTATTTATGTATATGCTTATGTATATAGACATAGTTTATGTTTGTGTATGTGTTGTTTATGTCAAAATGTGTATATATACATATACATGCATGCATATATTTGCAGATACATTATTTACATGCATATACATGTCTGTGAGAGCACACATATATGCACAATGCACATGCATATGCAAACTCATGTCCCATTTTCTATCCTTTAAGGGTAAGTGGCTAATAATTACAGTACCACATATGTTCTAGACTTCAGGACTTTGTCCAATTCTCTTTGACATACTGGGAGAGAGAGAGAGTTTTTCAACTTTTCTCTTGGAAAAGCTATTCCAAAGAAAAGACCTAATAGGTCTTTTTTAATTGTTCATTTTTTAAATTATTGAACTACTCACAGCCTCTAAAACAACAATGTAAAAACCACATGTACTACAGAGGTAAAGGAAAGAAGGAAGGATCTCATATGTACCAAAATATTCTTCACAGCACATGTTCATCATAGTAAAAAATTTTGCACAAAGCTGGAGGTTGCTGAATAGTCACATTTATTTTGGTATACAATTGTAGTGGAATAATAAATAAAATAAATAATAAAAAATTAAATAAAAAATGAGGATTAGGAAAAATTTAAGGGAAGACACATAAACACACAGAATTGCAAAAAGAGGAGCTATATAAATTATGGCAATGAAATAACAACAAAAGGGCAGCTTGATTTAGATTCATTGTAGTGACCAATTTTGATCTCAGGGGAAAATGATGAAACATCTCTCCCTCTTCTTTGTAGAGAGGAGGGTGACTATAGGTGTGCACTATTACATATTCTGTCAGTCACTTGATTGGTTCAATTTTTCTCATTTTCTTTTTGATGAGGGCAGTGTCTCTGTGGGGGAGGCAGGTAGCCCTCGGACACCTGTGGTGTAAAAAACAGACAACATAACAAAGAAAATTATTTATTCTTGGGGGGAAAGGGTGAGATTTCTTTAAGTCCTTTACTATACGCATCTGTTCCCAGAAACAGTTGAAACTATTCTTTTAGGGAAATACTGTCTGATGTTCTCTCTGCATCAACACCAAGCCAACACTCCTACACTCTAAGATAACATGATGTCAGTAGCTGAGTCTACAGCCAAAGGAAGCATTGCTGTAATAGAAATACAGGCCATGCGGTGAGCTTCCAGGTAGACTATGTTGTCTTTCTCTAATCAAGCTCAGAATCAGGGAAGGATTTTAGTGTAAAGAGTTATCCTTCCAATGCAAACAATCACATGTGACCCACAAATTAAGTTTCATGTTGTGTGACAAACGGCAGATCATTAGGCTATCTATCTCCCACCCAAACTAGCAGAAAGTAGCCAGCAGGGAGTCAGTTTCAACTGAGAAATGACTTGGGTGTATTTCTTTCTCACAGCTCTTCTCTTGGGGACAGCTGGGTAATGCTATTTGGTGTGATGAAAATTAACATTGCTAGAATTTAAATCCCAGAAAAGTCAACCACCACAGTGGGTGCAGGAGCCAGACACAGTAAACTATTGTTATTGATGGGCCGACAAACATGACATGGAGGGGAAAAAATGATTCTTTATGTGAATGCTAATTACATTAACTCAATTAGATGGATTGCGACCCTGGATACAGAACTAAGTGTCTCTGCCAGCAGGGTGGCTTGGTGAGCAGGAAGGGGAGCCTGTAGAAAGCCTTGCAATTAAATAGCTTGAGTTTGGTTGCACACTTGGGTACTTGCATTGAAAGTCACAAATTCAGAAATTAGAAAGCAATTTTCTAATCCTGGCTCCAGGTGCTGCCATGTGGGACTTAAAAAACAGATTGTCTTCAGTTGAGGGAAGGGGGGCATTCAGATGATAAAAATAAAATAAAATAAAACCCTTGAATGGGATTTTTCTCAACGGAGAAAGACTCTGGATTGAATAACCTTAATCAATACAACAGACAGGTTAGGCTACGATTCTGTATGTATAGGAGGTTCATGATACCATACCATCACCAACAACATCGTCCTCATCCTCATAATTATTATTATCATAATTATTATTATTCATACCTGTGATTTCATAAATCCCAGTGTAGGAATACTTTGCACAATGCAATTTTAAAACATGTAGTCATTGGGAATTGCCTAGGGCACCGAGATTTTACATAATTTGTCCATGTTCACATAATTATTATTATCAGAGGAACCTAGTCTTTGACCTAAAAGGTAGTAAGGATTCCCTGGGGATTGTTGAATAAGGGAGGAGCATGGTCATAACTGCATTTTAAGGAATCACATCAGCAGCCATAAAGACAAATTAGGAGGTTATATCAGAAGAAAGGAGAGGATGTATTTGAGAAATATTGTTGAGGTAGAAATGAAAAGATTTGACAATTGAGTCAATATATGGGTTGAATGAGAATAGAAATGAAAAGTTGAGGATGATGATAATGAAATTGAGTGTCTGTAAAAATAATGATGACCTTGATAACGATATAGAAGTCCACCAGACCTCTTAGCCATCAATCAGTCAACACTTTTTTCAAGTGTTCGTTCTGTTATAGGCATTCTGCGAAGCATTGGGGATACAAAGAAAGGTAATAAAAGAATTATCCCTTCCTTCAAGCTCACAATCTAATGTCAGAGAAAACATGTAAACCATTACATACACACAAAAGTAAATTGGAGGTATCTCAGATGGAAGGCATTTGCTAAGTAAATGGGATATGCAAAGGCTTTTGAGCAAGAGGTGGGATTTTGGCAGGGACCTGAAAGTAGCCAGGGAGGCCAGGAGATGGAAAGGAAGAGGGGAAGGGTTCCAGGCATGGAATTCTAGGGGATAGTCATAGAAAATCTGTGAACAGAAATGGTATCATCAATGAGGTTATTTTATTTCTCTCATTACATCAACCTTCCCCTTTCTCCTATTCCTTATTGAAGATAATTCTCTAACCCTTTCCATCATTCTGACCAGATTTATCACTCTCCAAAGGAGGTCACTGAGGGCACAGACAATAAAGTAACGCAGTTAGTTAATAAAGGAGGAAGAATTACAGCTGAAATGTAAAAAACCCCACGTTGTGAGACATATTCCCTCTTTAAAATGTTTACCTGCCTAAAGACATGGCCTCCTACTACATTTGTTTTATACACATAACACCTTGAAATACCTGTTATTTTCTTGCTTGGCGAGAAGGTTGTTCACATCTGGAGTATTTATTTCTAAAGATCTAGAAATAAAGCATTATATGACATATCATATTATTGTTTTGTGTATGAGGCAATAGGCCTCAAGGCCTAGGAAGCTAATTGCTTTTTTATAATTATTCTGCCCCTAGGTCTCTCTTTTAGGAATTGACTAAAGTTATTGAATATGTATGGAAACACAGAAAGTCCAAAACAGAAGGGAAATACTAGGAGAAGGGCCAAACTTTGTCTTTGACAGCCTGTGTATAATATTAAGGTGAAGAGCATTTGTATGAAGTACCTGGGGCAAGATTCAGTGGAAAGGTTGCAAACTGATGATTAATGGCAGAAATGGCAGGTTATTTCCATTGCAAGTGAATAATTTTTCCCATATAACAAGTAAGCAAAGAACAAATTCCTGGACATTTCAGACAGGAAAAAAAATTAAAGTAGAAGTTATTAAAAATTTAGCTCTGTGTGGCCTCTTAGTAAGTGGGTTAGCAATTTCAAAGGTGTAAAGCTGGAAATGGAATACACGACCAGAGATGGGGAGAAAGACAGAGACAGAGAGACAAAGAAAGACAGAGTGATAGTGACAGTGAGACACAGAAACAGAGATAGAGAGACATAGAGAAACAGAGACAAGGATAGAGACAATCAGAGACAAAGAGACAGAGACAGACAGTCATGAAAGACTGATAAATAAAGACAAGGAGAGATGAAGAGAACTTGGAATCAAGAAGAATCCTGGCTTCATCCTATCCCTAGCTTACTATTAGAATTATTTTTATATGTTAAGCTCCAATGAGTACGGACTTCCCCCCCCCCCTTTCTTTATACTTGTTCTTCCAATATATTTCTCTTTCTTTTTTATTTAAATAGTATTTTATTTTCCCCCAGTTACATGTCAAGAAACTTTTTAACATTTATCTTTATGATTCTCTCCTTCAAATTTTTTTCCTTCCTCTCCCCTCCCCTCTTTTGAAAATGATAGGCAGTTTTATATAGTTTATACATGTGCTATCATGAAAAAATCCATATTGGTCACAATTGTGAGAGAAGAAACATATCAAAAGAAAAAGAAACATGAAAAATAATAAAATAAGTGAAAAAAATCTTTGATCTGCACTCAAAGGCCATCAGTTCTTTATCTGGATTTGGATATCATTTTACTTTGAGACTCCTTTGTACTTGTCTTCCATCACTGTGTTGCTAAGAAGAGCCAAGACATTCATAGTTGATCATCACACAATGTTGCTGATACAATGTACAATGTTTCCTCACTTCTGCTCATTTCACTTTGCATCAGTTTGTATAAGTCTTTCCAGGTTTTTCTGAAATCTGTCTGTTCATCATTTCTTATTGCACAATAATATTCCATTAGATTCATATACCACAGCTTGTTCAGTCATCCCTCAACTGATGGGCATCCCCTCAGTTTCCAATTCTTAGCCACCACAAACAAGGCTGCTATAAATATTTTTGCATGTGTAGATCCTTTCCCTTTTTAAATGATCTCTTTGGGATACAGATCTAATGCTGGTGTTGTTGGACCAAAGAGTATACACAGTTTGGTTGTCCTTTGGGCATAATTGAAAATTGCTCTCTAGAATGGTTGGATCAGTTCAGAGCTCCATCAATAGTGAATTAGTGCCCCAATTTTCCCATTTCTACAACATTTATCATTTTCCTTTTCTGTCATGTTAACCAATCTGATTGGTGTGAGATGGTACTCCAGAGATGTTTCAATTTGCATTCCTCTAATCAAAAGTTATTTATAGCACTTCTTCATATGCCTATAGATAGTTTTGATTTCTTCCTCTGAAAACTACCTATTCAAATCCTTTGACCATTTAGAAATTTGAGGCTGGCTTATATTCTTACAAATTTGATTCAGTTTTCTATATATTTAAGAAATGAAGACTTTATCAGAGACACTCATTGTAAAGATTTTTCCCACCTTTTTGTTTTCCTTCTAATTTTGGTTGCATTGGTTTTATTTGTACAAAAGCTTTTTAACTTAATATAATCAAAACTATCTAGTTTACATTACATAATGTTCTCTATCTCTTCTTTGGTTATGAATTCTTCCCCTCTCCATAGAAGAGAAGGTCTGTCATATCTAATTTTTTTTAATATCCTATTTATCTCCTTAGTTTCTTTGTTGGGTTTTTGGTTAGATTTATCAAATTCTTATAGGGAGCAGTTGTGGTCCCACACTACTGTAGTTCTGCTGTCTATTCCTTCCTATAGCTCAGTTAACTTCTCCTTTAACAATCTGGATGTTATACCACTTGGTGCGTATAAGTTTAGTATTGATATTCCTTCATTATCTATAGTACCTTTTAGGAAGATGTAGTTTCCTTTCTTATCTCTTTTAATTAGGTCTATTTTGCATTTACTTTGAGATCAGGATTACCACCTCTGTTTTTTTTTTTAAGTTCAGTTAAAGCATAATAGATTTTTCTTCAGCCCCTTACCTTTACTCTGTGTGTTTCTCTCTGCTTCAAATGCGTTTCTTGTAAACAACAAATTGTAGGATTCTGGTTTTGATCCACCCTGCTATCTACTTCCATCTTATGGTAGAGTTCATCCCATTCACATTCAAAGTTATGATTACTACCTGTGTATTTCCCTCCATCCTATTCTTCATCCTCTTTGTCTTCCCTCTTCTTTCACCCTTTCTCTCATCACCAGTGGTTTACTTCTGTCTACCACTTCATCTGATTTGCCCCTCCTTCTCTCAGCTCCCCCACCCTTTACTTGATCTCCTCCCCTCCTCCTTCCTTGTTGGGTAAGATGTATTTCTATATTCAACTGATTTTGTATATGATTCTCCCTTTGAATCACTACTGATGAGACTAAGGTTTAAGAAATCTTTTTTTTCTACCGTCACATCTTCCCCTCCATATCTTCATGTGAAACAGTATATTCCATTCTACCTCTACTTTTCTTCTGCACACAATGCATTTCTCTTTCTCATCCCCTAATTATTTTTATGTCATTCCCTTAAATTCATCTTATACCTATACACTTAGACTATATGTTTTCCTTCTAGGTCTGAAAGATGCTGTCCAGGCCCTCCTTTTGATTATGGTTTTCAGGTAGTCCAATGATTCTGACGTTGTCTTTCATGGATCTATTCTCCAGGTCAGTTGGTTTTTCCCATGAGGTATTTTACATTCTCTTCCATGTTTTCATTCTTTTGAATTTATTTGATTGATTCTTGATGTCTCCTAGAATCGTTACCTTCCACTTGTCCAGTTCTCACTTTTAAGGTGTTGTTCTCCTCGATTAGCTCTTATGCTTTCTTTTCCATTTGTCCAAGTGTACTCTTTAAGGAGTTGTTTTCTTCAGTGTTTTGTTGTATGTGGTTTTCCATTTGGCCAATTCTACTTTTTAAGCAGTTTACCAGGCTGTTGACTTGATTTTTCCTAATTCTCTTGCATCACTCTCACTTATTTTTTTCATTTTTCTTTGACCCCTCATTTTATTTTCAAGTTCCTTTTTGAGCTCTTCCCTGAGTTCTTTCTGGGATTGAGACAACTTCCCATTTTTCTTTGTGGTTTTGCCCATAAGTGTCTTGACACTATTGTCCTCTTCTGAGTTTGTGTCTTGGTCTTCCCTGTCACAATTATAACTTTCAACAGTGAGATATTTTTTTTATTTTTGATCACTTTTTTGGCCTTCTTCCTTTCTTTTAAATTTGAGCTCTGCCCCAGGTTGAAGGGGCACTGTCTCAGGCTTCATTTGCCAGAGGCTCCAGACCCTGCCTTTTCACCCAGTGTTGTGCTGTTGTTGCCCTGAGTCCCGGGGGGACTTTTGTGTCTGGCATTGTACTGAAGGGGTGGGGTGTGGGTGGATGGCAGTGCTGGAGACTGTATGGATATAACCGCTTACCTGGTGCTGAACTGGGGTCCAAATTGTGATGTCTGGTATGTGCTGAATCCTGGTGAAGTGATTCTGCATTTCCTTGGGGCTGTGCTGAAGCATGTGGGGGACTGGTCACTGCTGGAGGATGGCAGTTTGCCCAGGGTTACACTTAAATACATGGAGATCTAGTCAGTGGAGGATGGCTGTTTTCTCAGGGCTACAGGGCTATGGTGAAGCACATGGCATATCTCAGAGCTGGGGTATGCTGGTTCCTCTGGCTGTGTTAAGGCACATGGTGGGAGGGGGACAGTTCCTTGCATTGACACTTGCCTGATCCACCACACTGGGGCTCAGGATATCTCACTGGTTTGCTTAGGGGCAAGGTCTTGTGGTGTTTTGCTGGGATGCTTCCTGTCCTGGAATGTGTTCCCCTTTTACCCAAGTGAGATGGGGTTTCTTGATCATCTTCTAAGTTTTGAGAGCGAAAAGATTGTCTCACCCCAATTTTTTGCTGGTTCTGCTATTCCAGGATTTGTTTTAAAGTTCTGTTTTCTGGTTGTTTGGGGGTGAATATATGAGGATTATAGCAATTTAGTGCTCAGTCTGCCATCTTGGCTCCTAAAAGTCTCTTCTCTCTGCCTCCAATGTCTTCCAAGGCATTTGTTGCATAGTTGGCTCTTGATTAATTCTTTATGATCAAGTGATTATTGATCGATAACTGTATGCTTATGTCTCTCCATTAATTCTTATGTGATTCAATTAACTCTCTAGGACCCACTTTAATAAATAAGATGCATTATGATAAATATTGGTGGAAGGATTTTCCACACTGAAACTTCTCTACAAATACTGCAATCCTAAATCATTTATGAATTTTTGTGTATATTTGTAGATATAAATGCCTATAACTAGAGAAATTTGATATTAGCTGCATCATGGCTTTGTCTTAGGGAATATTTACCCAGAATTAAAAAAAAAAAGAGTGGTAGGTGATTTTAGCCAAAGGCATTTTTTGTTCTTCATGAAGTTAGATCATAGGATATTAAGCTGGGAGGTACTATAGAGATAATAACAATAGCTAAAATTTATACACTGCTTCAAAAGTGTTCAATGCACATTAATTATCTCACTTGATCCTCATAATAATCCTATGAGGCAGAGGCAATAGGCATTATTATACCTACTATATGCAAGAAGATCTTGAGGCTTAGAGACTTTCAGTGATATGCACATGGTCACAACATTCAAGGTCCCCAGTAGGATTTGAAGTAAATTCTCTCCTAACTTCATGGCCATCCCCTTTTTGGACATAGTATCCCACTTTAATCTGACTTTAATCTGTCATTTTCCCCTGTTCTCCAAAAAATCCAGTTGATTAGATTTCTGCTTCTGGGAGCCAAGACAGCAGAGTAGAAGTAAGTCTCTCTCATCCTCCCTTATTGACCCCTGAAAGCCCAGAAAATGTCACCCCAGGAAAAACCTTGGAATAGCTGAACCAGTAGAAAGACAGGGTGCAACAGTCTTGTAGCCCAGGAAGTTTGGGGGATTAATCGGAAAGGCCCCTCTTGCTCTGGGGGAGGGGGAGCAGTACAGGATGGGAGGTGTCCCAATGAGCCAGTGGCAATCCCCACCTGTGCAAATGGAGGGTAGATCCTGGGGCCCAGGATGGTGGAGCAGGCAAACGCCAACACCAGGCCACATGAGTGTATCAGCATAGGCGGGGGAACTGGTACACACCAGCTCAGAAAACCACCATGTGAGCTGGGGTTCTCCAGCAGCCAAACCTCCTGGTGCTTCAGCACAACTTCAGGAAGCACAAATCCAGGAGGCACAGCTCCAGGCTAGCAGACATCCTCAAACAGCAAAACATTTAAGTGTAAGGCCCATGGGAGCAGGAGCTAAACCTTGGAGTACAAAGCCTGGGTGAACAGGTGTCCACCAGGGTCTAGACTCACCACCCCTACCCTAGAGCCCCAGCATTGCTGACCTCAGCTCAGCACCAGGTAAGCTGCCAGACCCTTACAGCCTTTAGCTGCCAGCACCTGAGGCCCAGCACATAAAACCAATGACCAATTCTGGGGCTCCTAGTACAAGAAGCTTGAATCAGTGCCCCCTGCACTGTAGCAGGAGAGCTCAGCTCTAAAAGCAAGGAATTCAGTAAATACCATGAGCAAAAATCAGAAATGGAAAATGACCACAGACTCTCATTGCAGGAACAGGGAAGGTCAAGGCACAAATTCAGAAGAGGACAACATTGTCAATAGACCCACATCTGAAACCTCAAAGCAGAATATGAACTGGTCTCAAGCCCAAAAATCCTCCTTGGAAGAGCTCAAGAAGGATTTTAAAAGTCAAATAATAGAGGTAGAAGAAAAATTTGGAAAGGAAATAGAGCTAAACAAGAGAGAGTCAATACCTTGGAAAAGGAAGGACAAAAAATTGACTGTAAAAAACAAGTCCTTAAAAAGTAGAATTTGACAAATGAAAAAGGAGGCACAAAAACTCACTGAAGAGAAGAACTCCTTAAAAGGCAAAATGAGCCAAATGGAAAAGGAGGTACAAAATTTAATCAGAGAAAATAATTTGTTAAAAATTATAATTGTACAAGTGGAAGGTAATGACTCTATGCGAAATCAAGAATCGTCAAACAGAAACAAAAGAATGAACAAAATAGAAGAAAATGTAAAATACCTCATTAGTAAAACAAATGACCTGGAAAATAGATCTAGGAGAGACAATTTAAAAATTATTGGTCTACCTGAAAACCATGATGGAAAAAAAGAGCCTGAACAACATTTTTCGGGAAATCACCAAGGAAAACTTCTCTGAGGTCCTAGAAGCAGAAGATAAAACAGTCATTGAAAGAATCCCCTGGTCACCTCCTGAAACAGATGCCAAATTAAAAATGCCAAAGAATATTGTAGCTGAATTCCAAAATTACCAAGTCAAAAAAAAATACCACAAGCAGCTAGAAAGAAATAATTTAAGTATCATGGAACCAGAGTCAGTATTATGCAGTACCTTGCAGCTTCTACATTAAAAGACTGGAGGGCATAGAATTCAACATTCTGTAAGGCAAAGGAGCTTGGATTACAACCAAGGATCAACTGCCCAGTGAAATTGAGCATGATATTTTCAAAGGAAGAGATGGATATGCAACAAAATGAGGGACTTTTAAACCTTTCTGATGACAAGACCAGAGCCTAACAGAAAATTTGGTCTTCAAATGCAAGAGCTCAAGATGCTTTCAAGAGAGGCATAAAAATAAACAGGAAAGAAAAAAACCAAAATAGTATTAATATTAAATAAACCAATTATTAATATTAATTAATTAATGAGAGCAAACTGTTTACATCCCTACAAGTGAAAATGACATTTGTAGCTTTTGAGATCTGTATTGTTATTACACTATTTAAAAGGAGTATATATAGACAGAGGGCATAGGTATGAATTGACTTTGAAGTGATGATTAAAAAAAATCTAAGTGATGAAAAGGGATTGTACTGGGAGAAGAGGAAAGGAGGAGGCAGACAAGGGCAAATTACATCACATGAAAAGGACCAAAATTTCTCTCTACTGAAGGCCTCAGAGTTAGAGACAGTGGTGTCTTTATTCTGACTCTTGGGAACTTACTGTTATATTCTTTCCCTGAAGATGAATTGACTTACTACCTTGATCATGGTGATGCAATTATTCGCACTTTATAGATACGGAAACTGATCTCTAAATCTCATCCCTCTTCCCAGCCATCCCAATTCACTCAGACACTGCACATTTTATTTATCTATCTATTTATGTGTTTATTGATTCATTTATTTATTTTTAGCTTTCAACATTCACTTTTATAAGATCTTGAGTTATAATTTTTCCCTCCTCTCTTCCCTCCCCCCTCCCCAAGATGACCTGCAATCTGATATAGGCTATACATTTACAATTATATTAAATATGTTTCCACATTAGTCATGTGGTGAATAAAGAATAAGAACAAAGGGGAAAAATCACAAGAAAGGAAAAAAAGAAAAAGTAGTATACTTGGATCTGCATCATATTCCACAGTTCTTTCTCTGGATGTGAATAGCATTTTCCATCATGAGTCTTTTGGAATTATCTTAGATCATTGTATTACTGAGAAGAGCTAAGTCTCTCACAGTTGGTTATTGTACTTTGTTGCTGTTTACTATGTGTATGTTCTCCTGTTTATACTCACTTCACTCAGCATTAGTTCATGTAAGTCTTTCCAGAGTTTTCTGAAATCCATCTGCTCATCATTTCTTACAGCACAGTAGTATTCCATTATGTTCATAAAGCACAATTTGTTCAGCCATTCTCTGATTTATGGACATCCCCTGAATTTCCAGTTCTTTGCCATCACACAAAGAGCTGCTGTAAATATTTTTGTGCATGTGGGTCCTTTTCCCTTTTTATGATCTCTTTTGAATTCAGACCTAGTGACACTACACAATTTAGCCCTGAACCCAGACTCTGACTAAAACTTTTGACTCTACACCCATGTACCTCATAGTTTAGATATCTGATAGGTCAGATAGCAAGTATACGAGAAAGCCAGGACTTGTTGCCTTCCAGTGTGGATATCTTTCCCATATACCATCTGCCTTACAGGTAGATCATAAGCAAGTATCTTTAATATAAGCACTATGTCAATGTCTTTTGTTTCCCCCTTTGGTCTGGGATTACATTCAATCTGTGCATGGAAAAAACCCAGTAAATACCGGCAAAGATTATTACCAAATGACCATAGTTAAAATAACATCCACAGTGACCATGGAAATGAAAAAGAGAAAAACACAAAAAGATAAGAACTCAGATAAGTATGAGAAGTAATCTTTTAATTTAACTGTACTATAGTGCAGTAATGTCAAGTTCGAAAGGAATGGAGGGCACTAAACCTGTAATGATCCCTTTGGGATGACATATTGACTTAAAGAACCACATGATGGCATTATTTATGTTATAATGTAATTTTATTTATGTTTTTAATATTCCACAATTCCCTTTGAATCTAGTTCCTGCCACATTTAGGAATGTTGCTGACTAACCAGCATGGAATGAGTTAGTACATGATCAATTTGTTACTTGGCTTTGCTTAAGAAGACTTCGTTATAGCATTTTTTTTCTTTTTTTTAATTTACTTAATCATTGATTCATTTTGGTGGAGGGAAGAAGTTTAATTTTGAAGTGATTATTTTTTAAAGTCATCAAAAACTTATTTTAAAAAAAAAACCTAAGATTTCTGGGCCACATGAGGAACAAGATGGCTGACTGGAATTTTTTCCAATCTTTCAAACTTCTTCAAAACAAATATTTGCGCTAAAGATAAAGAAATTTCTGTTTTCTCCGTGATCTAAGATACTCAAAATCCAACAAAAAGATAAAAACAAAGGAAAAACAAAAAAGCAAGAAGTAAAACTTACTGACCCTCAGCTTACTCAGCACCCCTTCCCTACCTCTCATACTTCCAGCAACAAGGCTGTACTAGATTCCCCAAAAGCACAACACAGGCTTATGTCAAAACCCATCCCTGGACACTATCCCCCTTTAATTTTTCAATTGCTATGGAGACCTTGGCTCATGGCTGTGGTATTTTGCTCAAGCCTTGATAAACAGGTTGGGCATATCCATTCAGGAACAAAAGCCTTCCAGGGCTCCAACCTAGAAACATTGGTGCTACAAAGCTCTGGACTGCTGATGCCAAATCAGAGAATCAAGGGATAAAGAGTGAGAAACAGGTTACAAGTGTGAAGACAGTTTATGTTAGGGGCTGTGCAGCATCATATCAAGCCTAAGGGATAAAGTACAGCACCTAGTTTAGGAGAATTTGACCACACAAAATTCTGTTGTGGCAGAAATCTAGACTGGTGAACTGTGGAAAACCCAATGTGGGAGGACAATGAGATTCTGTGAGGTCCAGCCCCCAAGGAAATCACAATCAAAGGGAAGGGATTCAGGAAGCAAAATAAGAATGGGGAGGGGAGAGAGACTGAAAGTATCAAAGATTTTAGGAAGAAAACTCAAAGAACTTGAATATTAACAGATAAATCAACAGAAAAAAAGCAACAACAAGAGAAGGCAATATGGCTTCCAGAACTAGTAAATGTGTTCAGAAATCTATGAATAAATACTTTATAAAAAAGGAAAATAATCCAACACTTGATGACAAAGGGGACCTTATTGAATTTGAGGAGAGCATGGAGAAACAACACACTATTAAAAGAGAAAAGAGAATTATGAGTGCAGAATTTATATCCTTCCTGGGAAAAATAATGAACAGCATGGGAAACCTGGAATCTGCAATGGCAAGCCTCACCAAAGAAACAAAAGAGAGAAGAACAGATTGGGAATGCAATTACATTGAAATGGAGTACAAGGAAGAAGAAGAGAAGCAAAAACAATAAGATTAAAAGAAAATATGCTCTCTATGCAAGCAAAACATACCAAACTTAATGACATCACCAAAGATGATAGGTCCCTCAGAATAATGTGATAGGACAAAAATCCCTTAATACCATAATGAAGGAAATGAGAGATGACAATAACTACCTGAAACTTCTAAATAGACAATGAAATTTCAATTGAAATAATTCACATATCATTTCCAGGAAAGAAAAAATAAACATGTCTACAAATTCTGAGCCCCAGAGTAGTTAAATTTAACAACTTAATTGAGAAAGAAAAAATTCTGAAAGCCATCAGGAGAAAGACCCTCAAAAACAAAGAAAAGGAAATTCAAATAACTCAAGACTATTCCATACCCACTAGAAAAAAGAGGATGGAATGGAATAATATGTTCTGAAGAGCAGTGGATCTGAAGATACAGCACACTGTAACTTAGCCTGAATATCTGAGCTTTACCATACAGGGAAAAAAGATGGGCATTCAATAATAAAGAAGTGTTTTTTTTATAAATTTCTTTATTTATTTTTAGTTTACCACACACAGTTCTACATAGTTTTGAGTTCCAGTTTTTCTCCCCTCCCTCCCCCCTCCCTCCCCAAGACGGCATGAAGTCTCATATAACTGTCATGTATAACTTCGCATTGAATTAATTTATGCACTAGTCAAGTCGTGGAGAAGAATTTTTGACCAATGGAATGAATCATGAGAAAGAAGAAACAGAACCAAAAAAAAAAAAAACAAAACCCAAAAACAAAAACAAAAGAGAAGCAGAAAATGCGAGCATGTAGTGTGCCTCAGTCTGTATTCAAACTTCGCAGTTCTTTGTCTCGATGAAGATAGCATTCTCCATCGTGAGTCCCCTGGAGTTGTCCTTGCCCCTTAGGTTGCTGAGAAAAGCGCAGTATGTCAGGGTTGGTCCTCACGGAATCCATATATCTGTGGCTGTGCACAACGTTCTCCTGGCTCTGCTCCGTTCACTCAGCATTATGTCGTGTAGGTTTTTCCAGGTTGTTATGAAGTCTGCATCATCCTCATTTCTTATGGAACAATAGTATTCCATCACCTTCATATACCACAGCTTGTTCAGCCATTCCCCAATTGACGGGCATCCCTTTGATTTCCAATTCTTGGCTACCACAAAGAGAGCTGCTATAAATATTCTTGTACATATGGGTCCTTTTCCCGCTTGTGTGATTTCTTTGGGATACAACCCTAGAAGGGTATTGCTGGGTCAAAGGGTATGAACATTTCTATAGCCCTTTGGGCATAGTTCCAAACTGCCCTCCAAAATGGCTGGATCAGCTCACAACTCCACCAGCAATGCAACAATGTTCCAATTTCCCCACATCCTTTCCAGCATTTATCATTCTCCTGATTTGTTATTTTAGCCAATCTGACAGGAGAGATGTGGTATCTATAAAGAAGTGTTTTTGAAGCATATTTAGAAAGAAAACTAAAACTGAAGAGATGTTTCACTTCTCACGTACCTCAAACAACAGAAATGAGGGAGGAATAAATAAATATTTAGCAGGCAATGGAAATTAACAGCAACAGAGTGATGACAGTACTGGTAAAAGACTTCTTTCTAAATGTACACAGTAATACAGGTGTGAAGGTAGAAATCTGGTAGAGGTAACAATGAAGAAAGGAATAGGGAGTATTATGGATGAACCTGGCAATACACAGACCACAGGTGAATGCTTGCTTTGTATGACTGCGTTACAGGAGGATACATAAAAGGGGAGAGTGGAGCAGAGGGACAGAGAGGAGTGAGTGATATACCAGGGTTAAATGAAATGAAGGATGACCTCTATGTTCTCAGGAAGAGAGAGACTACAGGGGAGTGGGTGAGAAGGAGTGGGGAAAATTAAAAGATGGAAGAGAGAAGAAGGCCTTACTTTGAAAGTTGAAGGAAGCTCCTCTAATGGATATTTCTAGGAGTGACAAGAGATGGTTGGTGAAAGGCATTGAGGACCTTGCTCTGGATGAGACCTGGGAGACTTGGTGCTTGAAAAGTCTGCTTGTTCTGGGAGGACAAGGATGGGGGTAAGTGGGTGGTGTGGTGTGGGGGGAGGTAGTACTCCTAAAGACCAGTGGAACCTGGAAGAGTAGGATAGCATAGATATAGGGAAGAGATTTCTAGGAAAATTTAGAAGAAAAGGTCAACAACAAGAGGTGATATAGAACAGTTATAGACTCCCTAATCAGGGATGTGGTGGGAGAAGGGTCCTAACATGGGTCAGTCTCCTCTTTAATAAGATAAATTATTGGCATTGTTGTGGAAGTGAAGCATAATGGAAAAGGGGTATCCATGTCCTATATGGAAGTGGTAGAAAGTGCCTAGAGAGGGCGGCTTAGAATGGATGCTGTGGAAGCTTTGATTACATGAAGAATGCAGAGAAAAGACAGAGACAGAGAGAGAAATAGAGAGAGAGAGAGAGAGAGAGAGAGAGAGAGAGAGAGAGACTGGGGTCATGAAACAGAGAATGAGGGACTAAATACAAAGAATATGGATAATGAAGAGAGAGAAATCCTTTTTAAAAAGAGGTAAAAACATTAAAAAGAAAACTAAGGAATAGGATGAGCTGATGGAGAGGAGAAGGAGAGGGAATGTTAAAGATGAAGAAGGAATCAATAGAAAGAAAGCCAATAGGAATAAAATCACCTTTAAAAAGATTATAGTAAAGAAATTGAAGGAATACAATGCAGTGTTTACAGCAGAAGAGATAACTTGAAAATGAAAGGCTTCTATAGATTCCACAGGAATGCATCTAGGATAAGGAGAGAAATGGTCAAATGGGCAAAAAAAATCTTTTCATCAAAATTAGCTGAAAAAAGTTGGTATTCAAGACACATAAACAATAAATATACATATATGTATATGTATTCATCATACACATAATACTATATGCTTTTCAGTTGTACTTATTTTTATTTTAATTTTTCCTCTCCAAAATATTCTGTCATATGGGATGGCTCTCTGGGAAGGAGGAATACACAGAATACTATGGTGATGTAAGAAACAGAAAGTATGAATAAAAACTTATTTAAAAATAAATAAAAACACTGTGTATACCAAGTCTAAAATAAAAACTGGCAACTTTTTCCCCCTCATAGCAAGTTTAAATTAATTTTTTCTTAGCAAAGAAACACCAAGACCCTCCAGTGACAGAAAGGTTAAATAAGATGTCTCTTGAAAGTAATAATTTTCTGGTCCATAATCACACTTCAAATGACACTCACATGTTTCCTTTTGCAGCCTTTATTATACCAGGCTAGGATGCCCACTGAAATGAACTTGAAATATATCTATGGTGACATGAGGAGTTTCTTCCTGATCAACCTTTAGACCTTTTCCCTCCACGGGTTTTATCTGTGACATTATGCTAGTGAAATCATTTGAAGGATCAAAAAGGCTATTTCCCATTCTTTGGTCAAGGTTCCTTTTTAAACCACAAACTGAATTTCAAAGTCACTTACAAATTTTGTACCTAGCACCTTAAAAAAAGACAGCTGCATGGTAGGTTTCCTTCTCTTCACAAATTCTTATGTTCTTCCCTTCCAATTGCCGTCATTAAAAAGGGTCTGTCCACCCTGACTCCCTTTCCCTCTGAGAACCCAATCTACTCAAACTGGTGCTTACTACTGATTACCTCTGATTAACATGCTATAGAGGAAAGAACATAAGGCTGGGGAGTCAGGAAACCTAAATGCTAGTTCTTCCTCTTTCATTGATGAGATGAATGATTTTGAAAGAATTACTGAAACTCTCTGGTACTAAATTTCTTCTTCTGAAAAATGGAGAATGGACAATAAAGGACTCCTCCAGGTTAAACATTCTGTGCTTTAATGAAAAACATCATTTGTCCTGGAATCCTATTATCTATTTGGTGGATCTCTTCTAGACTTGAACTTGTCTTGGGTCATTGACTATATTTCATGTCTGCCTCTAATTAAGAAGCCAACCTAGCTTCCTTATTTTTTCTTCTCTGATCTACTACGTACTTTTGGGTGATATACATATGTACATATACATATATACACACATAAATCATATACATGTATGTGTGTATTATGTATGCATGTGTTCATATATATTACACTCACCCATATATGTGTATGCATGTACATACATATTAGTTAGGAATAGTATGCAACATCTTTATCCATTTCTATCCAGTGGTACACTGGAACCAGTATATAGGCTCTTGAGAACCATTTAAATTTTTTCAATGTTAGTATTTACACAACAGAATTATGCAAGCGCTATAAAACAAAGCTTTGTCATTTTGTTGATTGTATAGACTTAAGAAATATTAATAATATGAATTAAGTGGAAGAGTATGTGATGTGTAAATTTTTCCCAAACTGCTAATTGTTTAAATTTTTATAGCATACTCTTTTATCCATCTTCATTTCTATCATCTATATCTCTATATATTTATATGCATATGTATATGTATTTGTCTATATGTATCTGAAATTTAACATTTATTAATTAAGGATCATGTGTGTGATGTCAGTACCTATGTTTTTGTAGATCTGTATCCTTCTTATTATTTATATCTTACTATCTCTATAGCATTTATATCTCACACATAGCCAAGACTATTTTACCTAACACCTTAGTTAGGATTTATTGGAGAGGAATAGTTCAAAAGGATCAGATCAGGTCCTGAAAACTACAGCTATCAGAAAATCAGCTAACTGTGACTGATTAACAAAAAACTGTTGTTAATGGGGCAGGGCCCAAGCCCAGTTTCTCATGCTTAATATGATTCTGTCAGCAAAACCTTCTCAGTTGACAGTCCTTATGGGAGAGCCATCTGCTGCTAAGGATTATGAACACTTTATTGAAATATTTATGACTTGTTTCTTCTGAAAGATGATATCTTATGCTTTTCAATAGATTAATGTCTTGGAAGTAACTGTAAAGCTAAGAAGAGAAAGAAAATGAATCCTAAAACTGATCTAAGTCAAAAGGAAGTGAAACAGCAGTCTGGAGACTATGATTAGATGGATTGATAGATAGATAGATAGATAGATAGATAGATAGATAGATAGATAGATGACAGATCAAGAAAGAGACAGAGAAATAGAGAGCTATCACCCACTCTTTGAGACCTTTCTTCCAATTCCTACTGTTATTATTGGACTGTATCCACATAGGTGGCTAACTACTACCCCCTTAGGCTTTGAAGATTGACCCTGAGGGGCTAGGGATTGAAAAATTGCCACTCCTGAGATCTGTAAGATATGTTCCACCATTTTCAACCAAGCAAGTAGTATCAAGTAGCTTTTACAAAATGGATTTAGTGAGAATGCATAGCAAGAATAATTGGAATAAAACAATTCCTCACTTCGCCTCAAACTGGGGCTCTTTCACTTTACACAATAAGGTCACTGGGATGAGGCAGCTTTAAAAAGTATGTAAATGCAAAGTCAATGAAGGACCCACATAGAAAACTGGGCCTGAGAAATATTTCCAATTCCTGGCCTTTAGAATTTTTTCACTCTTTATAAAATCTTCATGAAGTTCCCCATAGGTGTAGTAGTTGGCTGAATTCTGAGGCTTAGATGCCCTTCCAAATTTCATATTCCAACCTTCTCTGTCTTCCTAGGGGTCTCCTTCCCTGAAGCAACAGCTATCCTCTAGTGACTCCCTTTCTCAATTAGACTTCAAGTGCTTTCTTTGATGTCAGCTTCCACTGTTTTAGGGGCCACAGTTATAAGTTCTATTGGACACTATTAATGACTTCAATTACCAAAAGGACCTCCGATAGGATCTTGTGAGGTTCCAAATCCCTCAGTTACCTGGGCACTCCAATTTCAAAATACTCATTATCTATGAAGAGGGAAAAGAAAAAGAGGAGAAGGAGGAGGAGGAGGAATTGGCACTGACTACTGAGTAGCAGCTAGGACAACTGCCCTTTCCTCCCATGTAGCCTGTCACTCCAATCCTTGCCTTCCCTCTATGCAAGAAGACAAAGAAGTTGGGAAATGGGCAGATTGTCTCTTTTTGTATATACTCCAGTTTCCTGCTCATCACCATTTGAGTCATCATTTCTTCTAGCTCTGTAGTCAGCTGGAAGATATTTCAACATCACATAGTAACAATCCTAATTCATTATATCCAGAAGCAAGTTCCCCCCAAATTTCCATGTGAACTGGCATCAGGTGGAAGATATCTGACCATGCTTCTTAGAATGGGGACCTCATTGGCCAGCTACCTTGCCTCCCCATGGATACAGACATAGGGATCCCTAGGATCCATATATATATATATATATATATATATATATATATATATATATAAACATAATTCCTCAAGAATATAAAAATGACAACCATGCAAGTGAATTTTTTTTGTCATTTTTACTAACAGATTTAAAAGTCATTAAACCAGGTGGAAATAGGATTTAAAATGTTTAATCTGTCCCTGAAGCACAATTTCCATTTATCATCTACCAGTTCCATGTTCTTCTCACCTACAGGTTTGCCTTCTGAAAATCTGAACCATTTTTGCATTCTTGCAGACAAGAATTAGGATATTCACTCTTTTGGACACTGAGGACCTAAGAGCGGTCTTAATGGAGTCCTAATGGAGGTTGATTTCTGCATAAGTATAAAATTATTTCTAAAATGCTTTACTCTAAAACAATGACAACACACAATGAAACAAAAATGTGAATGTTTCTATCAACCTTGTCTACAAAGTCCTTATTTCTCTGACTTAAAAAAAAAGCCAAACAGTTAAAATGACTATCATTTGCTCTCCTATGGCGATGTATTCCTCACTGAAGCACAGAATTATGTGATGAAATGTTGGAGAGCTTTGATTACAAGATTGACTATACTCTATTTTCCTTGTACTCTGATGCTATAGTCAGAAAGGGTGGACAAGGGCCCAATGAGCATAGAGGATGGCTTGACTCCAAGAGGTATGATAACTGACTTCAAAGGGTATGTGTTCATCTAATTGCTGGGTTAAAAAAATAGCTAGTCATTGGTGCTTTTCAACATTAGAATGATACCTACAATTATCCCCAAATGCTCCCCACCCCCTCCACCATTCTCTCCACTTGGAAATTTTAAAATCTCTTCTTTTGAGCATGTCATCGATCTTTCAGGGAAATCATAACTTAACCAATACCCAAGAATGTAAAGCTGCAATTATGTAGAGGCAATTGGATAAATTGCCACTCCCTAAAAGCATACCCATCCCCTGACCCCAAGATCACTTCCTTGTTCTGTGTTTAGAAGCAGTGACTTGTGACTAAGAATCCCATCCTCACTTTTCATTTTGGGCTGGGATGGAATAAGTTAAACATGATAGATAGCTTGGTTACATTGTAACGTAGAAAGCAGATCCAAATATTTTGTTTCTACTAAACTGAATCCAATTCTGAACTTCCTTATGTTTGAGTAGAGCGTTATCATCCTCCTCACAACCTGTGTGTCATCCTGGGTTCTATTCTCCTGCTAAATCAACAGTGTTTTTCATATCTTTCCCTTCTTTCTAACCCACACAATTTGCTTCCTCTCTGAACTACAGATGCAGGCTCCTAATTAGTCTTCCCAATTCAGGGCTCTCTCACCTCTAACCCATCCTCCATATGAGTAGCCAGGCAATTTTCCTAAAGGGCTGGTCTCACTATTGTCACTCCTCTACTCAATAAATGCCAGCAGCTCCTTTTAGACTCTAGGATCAGGTATTATTTGACCTTTGTTTCATTCTTTAAAAACAATTTTATTTGTCATGTCAATTTTTTAATATACCCAATTACCAGCATAGTAATCTAGACTATATAAGTAAGTAGACATGTTTATAGGGTACATATTCTTTTTTATTGTTAAGGACTATCAATCAAAACAGTTTTAATACTATTACTTTAGTATATGTTGTCAACAATGGTCACATCTCATCCATGCCTGCCAATGCTATGCAACTCTTGTCCATCTCCTCCCTCACAAGCAATCTGCTTTCCTTATATTTTCTTGGTATTGTATGGATAACAATGGAGCAGAGTACACAGGCAGTCCATCTGTTGGTCATTCCTAATTCTTGCCTCATGCTTTAAACTGTTGTTTTGTATTAAACTGCACATTTCCTTGATGATAGCCTTTAAATAATTTCTACTATTTACTTTTTCTCATAATATCTTGCATATATATGTATGTGTATATGTACATATATATGTGTGTGTAATTGTATTTATATATTGTTTAGTGCCACCATGTACCTCTCCATTGCAGTTTTGGGAAGGAGGAAAAAGAACTCCAGCTCTTTAGAGATCCTGTTGTTATAAATTGCTTATGGATGTTTTGTAAGCTTATAAAAATTAGCACAAGAATGCTAAGTGGCATAGTGCATAGAATACTAGACCTCAAGTCAAGAAGACTTGATTTACATCTTGCATTAAAGATATATTAGATGTACAACCTTGGGAGTATGACTTAACCTCTCCCAGCTTCGGTTTCTTTACTTGATAAATCAGGATAATAATGCCTAAGTCTCAGAGTTGTGAGGAGTAAATGAAATGATTGATATAAAAACAATTTGAAAACTTGAAACCATACAAATATGGGCTATTGTTTTTGTTATTATTGAATAAATGCCAGCATTTTCCAGGAAGTATACTAGTATCTGGGAATAGAAACACAAAAACTGGTATATTCTCAGTTTTCAAGGGGAGGTAACACACAGAGGAAAACAGTCATCATGAAAGGGTGTTTTTGTCTGGGATGTCACAGAGGATGTGTGGAATATGGCATATGGAAATTAAGTGACACCACTTCCCTCCAAAGCAATGGTGCTATGGATTTACTCACTATTCCCAGAGTAATAGATGGGAATTGAGGTAGGGATAGGAGAAGGCTCACAATCACAGAGAAATGGCAAGATAGCTGGGATGAAATGGGTTCTTACTCATTAGGACAACAAAGCCCCAAGCTGACAGTTTCAAAACTGAGTGGTTTTGGTCCCTGAGAGCCAGTTTACATTTTTCAATGAGATTTCTTGAACAAAATGCCTCTTCGTGACTTAAAACAGTGTTTTTTATTTTTTTTCTTTTTTATACATAGTACAAATTTTAGGGGAAATAAAACATTAAAGTCTCTATTGCCCATGACCACTAACATTTTCCTGATTTGTTTTCTAATAATATTATTAAAAATCAAGAAATATTACTGGTGTCAGACATCAAAAAAGAGTTCAAAGGATAATAGTACCTTTGAAGTTAAAGGGATCTTAGAAGTCATCTAGTATTAAAGCTCAATTTCAAACATGAAGATACTGAGGCACAGAGAAAACTATTCTTTGCAAGTAACCCCAAGTCAAATCCATAATAAGTCATCATGCACTTAAGTGCCTAGTGTCAGCAACTGTGTTAATTGTGGAAAATACACAACAAAGGAAAAATGTAGGATCTAATGGAGCTCACAGTTTAATGGGGTAAAACAGCATGCAAATAACGGTGGGAGAGATGAGAGAGGCGGGGGGAGAGGGAGAGAGAGAGAGAGTCTATTTATACACTTATTTGTCTATCCAGCATTAATTGGGGATAGTCTTATAGACAGCATATATACAGCATATATACACAGCTATGTATGTAATATATATATTTGTGTGTGTGTGTGTACATTAAGTGTACAATTAAATATTATATAGTCTTATATACAGCACATATATACTCATATATAGTGTTATATAGAGCATATATATGCAGTTATATGTATATATAAATACAGTTATATGTGTGTACATATATAGTCTTATATACAGCATGTATAGTATATATGTAGTCATACAGTCTTACATGCAGCATATACATATACAGCTATATGTATGTGCATGTATATACATATGTGTATATACATGTGCATATATTCTTATATATGTAAGATATACAGTCAAGAAAAGCTTCTTTGAGAAGGTGGGATTTTAGCTGTTACTTTAATGAAGTCAGGGACATCAGGAGATGGAGAGGGAAAATTCCACGCTTGAGATCAACCAGTGAAAATTCACAGAGGATTTTATATTTAGTCTTTGAAGTAATAGGGAGGCACTTGAATTTATTTAATGGAATGAGGGGATGACATGGTCAGACTGGCACTTAGGAATATTAGTTTAGCAGCCAAGGAGAGGATGAAATGGAGTGTGGAGAGACTTTAGCCAAGGAGACCAACCAAAAGGCTACTGGAGTAATCCTGGAGTAAGGTGATGAGGGCTTCTAGAAAAGTGATGCAAGGGTCAGAGGAAAGGAACCTTTTTAGACAGGTATTATTAAGGTAGAATTGACAGGACTTAGAACCAGATTAAGTTGAGAGTGAATAGTCAGGTTTGGAACCTAGATTGCAGCCAAGTGGCAGATATTATTAGTTTTTACTTGTTTCTATTTTTGTTCATGCTTTTCCTTCTAGTCAAAAATTTAGACTTTCTTATTTTTGTATATTTTACATTTTTTCCTAAAACATGGGAAAAATAACACCTTATCGGGACCACAAACCAACAGATATTAAATATCCTTAAGAGTATTAAGTTCACTCTAGAAAATATTTCTGTATATTTATACTCCAGAGGTACAATACTATATTTTTCTATTATATTACATATTTACAGTGGGTGTGTGATCTCTTTCATGTGTGTATTCTTTCCAATTATGCATATAACATAATCACACCTGCACATTCTTTGTGATACTTGGATTTTTGTACATGCCCTCTAATATGTTTACTACATGGGGGAGGGGGTACACAATAAGTTCTAGATTTCCTTTTATTTTATTTTTTGACTTTATATAGATGCCAAATGATGATATGGCCTATTAATTTAGAAGCAGCACTTTTAACCTAGGACCTGTGAATTTGATTTTCAAAACATATATTTTGATTGACATCTCAATGCTATGAGCTTCCTTTGTAATCCTGTGTATTTTATTTTATGAATGTAAAAGTAAATTATTCTAAGATAGAGTTCACAGGTTTCACCAGATGGACAAAGATGTCCATGACACAAAAAAATGGTAAAAAGTTGATTTAGACTTACACAAATATTAAAACACCCTTTTAAACATTGGCTAAGTAGCAAGACATAGTTGTCTTGGCAATAAAGTTCTATCATTGCTTGACCTTAATAGGAATCTTTGAATTCCATTCAGTATTTATTCAACTGAGTCATACCATGTGCTTATTTGATGGAGTCTTATTTCCAAGACAGAAGAGACCAATCTTCTAAGGAAATGAAATCTAAATCCAATTGGGATAAGTACACAATTGAGATGAAATTAGAATTAGCCCATGTATTGCTCACTATAATTGGAGTTACAGTCAGCCAAATTCATCCAGGGCCATGTTTTCATAATATTAAAACCACTACACAGTCCTCTCCCCAAGCAAATCAAAACCATCCAAACAAAAATGACAACATTAAAAAATACATTTCATTTAGTGGTTTTGTTTGCACTGAATAAGCAAAGCAATCATTTATTTACTTACATTTACAATTTTTCAATGGTCATTTAATGTTGTAATGTTACAAAACATAAGTAAGATTATAGTCAGAGCCTGCCATTAGGAGTAGCAACTCTGGGAGATGACTGGGTCACCAGTCTCTGTGAAAACAAAATCTGGGGCTCATAAAAATACATTCAAACCATTCAACCCCTCTTACTTCAAAGTAAAAAGTAGATTATATTGGAAGGAAGACTGACTTTTAGAGCCAGAGTATCTTGTTTCAGATCTCAGCTCTGTGCTATTTGGGAAAATCACTTAAACTACCTTGGAAGCCGTGGCCTCCTTATGTCTACAAAAAGAAGTGAGACTTACTTCCCCCCAAGCCACTTTGAAGTTTACATTCTATGATAACACAGGTTCACATTAGCCTAATTAGAACACTAATATAAATGAAATCTTCAAGTCCACCAAGCATTAAAATAAGTGAACCCTCCGATCAGTGTTTGTTTTGGTTCATGATGACCCTTGGAGGTACTTGAAATATAGAGAATTTTCCTTACCCCAATATGGTACAATGGAAGGAATGCTGTCTCTGGATTCAGAAGATAGAATTTCTCCTCATATCCTGTTAATTACTACCTGTGAGATCTTGAGAAAATCAATTAACCTTTCTGTTTCCCAGTTTCCTTACCTACGAAGTAAGAGTTGTTGGGCCAGATGGCATCTAAGTTTCTCCTAAATCAACTCTTTGACTTTTTATTTTAATTGAGCCTCCCTATATCACCTATGCTGGAAGTGCAGTGGTCAGTCACAAGGCCAATTCCAATGCTGACTTGTACTGAGGCTTTAACTTAACTCCTTTTTTGACTGGGAACTGGTTCATCTTTCTGCAGTCAGGATGGTAGCCTTCCATTCAAGAAAGTCTCACCATGTTAGTGCAAGATTTGGTGAAGACACCTGATTGATTTTGGCCCTACCATTGCTCAGAACCCTCAGACTCAAATATCCACTAGGCTCTGGCTTTCTCAGCAGGAAGAATAAAAGGTGTATGTTACCAAAACCATAAATCCTATATATTTCTTAAAAGTATATATTCATCATGAATGAATGCGCATTATGAGATTCCATGCCATCTTGGGGAGGGAGGGGGGAGGGAGGGGAGAAAATCTGGAACTCAAAATTATGTAGAACCGTCTATTGTAAACTAAAAATAAAAATAAATTTAAAAAAATATGTAACAATAAATTTTCATTTCAAGAAAGCCTGTATAATAAATAATACACCTTGTGTTGAAAAAAAGTATATATTTATATACATGTCATGCCTCCCAATAGCATGTAAGAACTTTGAGGAAAATGACCATTTGGTCTTTTTCTTTTGCCTTCTTAGAATTTAGCACAATGCTTGGCATATAGTAAACAGTGAATAAATGTTTGTCAATTGCTCAAAAACTGTAGTTATTTCTCCCTTTACTTCCCCTGTGAATAAACAACCCCAATTTCAGCCCAGGGATATTTACAGCCAGAAATGAAACAAAACCTTATTGGATAATCAAATCCCAAGTCTGTCACCGATTCTCTGGCAAAACAAAACGAACAAAAAAAAAAACAACACAAATTTACTTATGGCAGTATGAATAAAAGGGAATTGTTACTACACAGTGATATTGTTATTATCTCCATTTTACAGACTGGAAAATCAAGGCAGATAGATATGAGATTACATGTTCAGTGTCACACAATTGATAAATTCCTGAAAAGGAATTTTAGCAGCTTTTCTTGACTTTTTATCCAGTGTTCTATTCACTACATCACCTAGCTGCCTCTAGCCATTAGGTTTATTAGGAGAGACACAGATGTCCATTTCTTACCTGATGCTTGAAAGGCAATTCATTTTCCCTGCACTAAAGCTTTAGTGGCATCTCTAAGTTACAGGTTATAAGGATGGATCTCCACTTCTATTAATATTAAAGGGAAGGGATTACTGACATTGCTGAGAGGCTGAGACATTATGAGTGAAGGACATAGAGTTATGCTTAATATTACTCTTTTCTGAAAGATCAAGGACATATCCATATCATAGAGCAGAACAAAAAGAATGAATGTTAAATGTTTGCAAAAAGTCATATTCTCCGCCTCAGATTTCCTCAGTGGGCATGTCACAAATTACTGCTTTGAAGACAATCTTTGGCTGGGTCTTATGAAGACACTCTCTCCTCCCCTCTCCTCCCCTCTGTTCCCTTCTCTTCTCCTCTCCTATTTTTTCCTTTCTTCCTGTTCTCTCCTATCCTCTTCTCTTCCAACTATTTACTCCCTGTGTGACTTTGGACAATTCATTGAGTTTTCGGTTTCTTCATCATTTAAAATAAAGGAGGTAAAAATGAATGAGTTGGCTTAGAATCTTTAAAGACCACTCTACTACATAAATTCTCCAATTCTATTTCATTATTAAATAATTTTTCTCCTGTGGAGCAAACAGGCAGGCAAAGCTACACTGAGAACACATATGGAAAGAATCTTTTATAGTAAATAAACCACTAACATCTAGTATCAAGGCAACATTTCCATTTCTGGATACTGTCTCCATTTTGTAATAGACAGGTGAATATGCCACCTTAATACTATTCCCATTTCTACTCCCATCCTGCAGCTGCATGGAACAGACTTGACT